>NW_015162517.1:323292-389856 GCF_001447785.1 Gekko japonicus | reverse complement strand
GCATTCCTGTGCACTCTGAAGTGACATCATCGTGTTGGGGATGGCAGGGTTGATGCTCTATTTTGGAGGACAAAACTCTATGGCTTTTTGCCTTCAAAACCATAGAATTTGCCCCAAAACTAGAGCTGGCCAGCGGCAGATTGAAGTCCCAAATATTTGGCAACCCTAAATGGAAAGGGGCTGGTAGTGGTGCTACTCTGGGGTGTGAGGATTCACATTTCATCCTTTTGGTTTTGTCTTGTGTGATGGATTCCGGGCTTGGGATCAGCCTGCAAGAAAAGATGCCTTCTGTCACGGCAGGACCAGGGGGTGTGACGTAAGCAAGCCAAAGTCCAGGAACAGTCCGAGGTCAAGCCGAGCAAATCAGGTAGCAAGGTTCAAACAGGTTTAAATCACAGTCCAAAAGCAGGGTCAGACATACCAAGGTTTCAAGTCCATAAATCACAATGATACCAGAGGAGTCAGAGATGAACGAAGGTCAACGAAGCCGCGGGTCAAAAGCCGAGGATCAAGCCGATAAGAATTCCACAAGGTCTGGAGCAGAGATGCAAGGATTCAGGTTTTGACAAACAACATTTGCCAGCACAAATGACTGCTGGCAACAGACTTGCAGATATACAGTGCTAGCTAATCAACTCATTAGCTAGCCGGGAGCGAGGTCAGGATCCTGTCAATATTCAGGGCTGAGAGATCTTCTGGCACGCATGCGTGCATTCTGCCTTCGCTCTCTCAGCTGCTGTCTCCTTACATTCCGGAGCCTGGTTACAGGTGGGGGCGAGTCTGATGATGAATTACTGGGCTGCAGCAGAGACTGATCCCTTGCAGGTGTTCCCTGGGAGGCTCTATCCTCCTCACCACTTAGATAGCTTTCAGCTACAGGATCCAGCTTTGCCTTTCTGCTGCAGTACTGTCCTCAGGAGCCTGTAAGTCCACAGGCTCCTGGCTGGCAGGTGCCTCCTCAGGGGCATCAGCAAGGGCAGGCATGGCATCAGCAGGGGCAGGCATGACACCTGCAGTCCCGTGAATAGCAGTGGTGATGTAATTCTGATGCAGAACTTTGGGAGGGGGGTTTCTAATGATTTTTTTAAAAATCCTCTTGACAGTTGGAGTTTGGTCGTTGAGACTGTCAGTTGTTGTTTTTTTGGTCAGTGGGTACTGTGCCAGGGGACTGACAAGTCATGTTGGACCTCGATGAGTCCGAGGAGCAAATGAGATTTCTCTACAGATTACAATACTAAGGGAATCTGAGAAAAGCCAAATGTGGTTCTATACCATAGTGAAAACTAAAGAGTCTTAAAAAGGAAAATAAGCTCCTGGTGGTTAAACAATAGATTCACATCCCTCTCACATAGGATTTATACCCTGCTGGCGAGATAGTCGGGTTTAGTGGATTTAGTGTGTGCCAGGAGGGTTTATTGGACTAGTGGGTGTCCAAAAAGAAACAGGAAAAACCCCAAGGCATAGCGGAGGTATTTCTCTGTGGAGGTGAAATCCAAATGTAAACCGGCAGTCTAGAACAGCACAGGGGTTGAGATTACAGAGACTGTGTTTTGTACTGTGGCATCTGAAGTGAAGGATTATAAATGAACTAACCTAAAGCTGAACTATACCATTTCAAACAACGTACACACAAGCAGGGGCCATTTCATGCGGGAGTGCACAGGAGCAGAGCTCCAGCCGTAAGGAGCCCAGGGGCCCTCAGTTGGGCCATGAGGAGCAAGAAGCAGCTAGGTAAGTTGCAGAGCCTCCCCGGCCCACCTTTGGGTACAAGCTCTGCCTCCTCTGTGATGGCAGATCTGCGCATTCCCCCCCCCCATAGCTAGCAATCCAAAACAGTCCAGTGGCACCTTTAAGACCAAGTTTTGTTCAGGTACAAGCTCTTCCTCCTCTGTGAGGACAAATCTGCACATCCCCCCCCTTCCCGCAATAGCTAGAAATCCAAAACAGTCCAGTGGAGCCTGAGTGGTGGGTGTTGCCTTCTGACACACTTTTGGTGATGTCAGGGTGTGTGGCATATGCAAATAAGTTATGCTAATAAGTTATGCTAATGAGCTCCTGCACCTCTTTTTCTACGAAATGACCCCTGCACACAAGCATCAGCTTTTCCCTTGTATGTATATTCCCTGCCTGCCTGCCCTTGTAAATAAAATCGTTAGTTTTATTGTTCCATGTTTTGTGTGCCTCAGTGTCTGACAGAGCTAAATATCTGACAAAGTTAAAACATAAGCTTCAGCCCAGGAAAAGGGTGGTGCTCATGAAAAGCTCCAGAGATTAATATTTATGAAAAGGTCACACCAATGTGGCTGGGTGTGTGACAGAAGGACGAACTGTGTAGGTTTCTGGTTAAAAGAGGCGAGCTGACAGTGTCAGTGGAAAATAAGATGGTTCCAACTTGTGAAAGATTACAGGAACAAATCCCCACATACTCAGAAATAAGGGGAGTTTGCAGGCCCGTAGCCAGGATTTTTTTTTAATTTTGGGGGCCTTTAAATAAATTAGGGGGCACCCCGCATACCCCCCCCCAAGGGAGCACCACAAATAAAATAAAAAATTGGAAGTTGGGGGAGGCTGGGTTGGATGGGAAGTCATGGGGCCTTGGCAGTAAGTCGGCTGGGCCCCGATATGCCCCACTGTAGCTATGGGTCTGGGAGTTCGTCATATCTTGCTTGACCTGCTCCGTTTTGTTTGTGGTCCCTTGAAACGTCTTTCAAGGAATCATCAGAAAATTTATGGTTAACCTTGAACTGAACCTGGAAACAATTCAACAGTAACATGGCCTTGAGGTTACACTAGCATGGATCAGCATGATCAGATCACCTGTATTCAGGAGAGAACACAGTGTCTGGAGCTAAATGTAACTGTGGGAAAAGAACTTTCTGCAACATGAACCAGATTATCCATATGTAGAATTGATTCCAGGAATACCCCCAATGCTCTTACTTGAACCTATCTAAAGTGAGTAATAAAATTTCCCTTCATGGTATCAGTGTACCTAATTAGCATAATTTCTTTCTTGCCTGGATTCAGTTTTAGCTTGTTTGTCCTTATCCACTTGTGAGACAAAGCTCTGGAAAACTTTAAAGTAGCTGTGGGCAGGGGTCTTGTTGTAGAAAAAGAGCTGCCGGAGCTCATTAGCATAACTCATTAGCATAACTTATTTGCATATGCCACGCCCCCTGACATCACCGGAAGTGACAGAAGGCCACACCCCCTGACATCACCGGAAGTGTGTCAGAAGGCCCGGCTACTTACCCTCCTGCTTCATCCTCATTCCCAAACGGAATGAGGATCGAAGCAGAGGGCGGGGTAAAGAAGGGGGCGGGGCTTCACCACATGACCGCCCCGCCCCCTAGAGGTTCTCTTCCGGAGCTCCGTACCTGAGAGCTCCCCCCCAACTAGAGCCCTGGCTGTGGGTATATTAATATGAACAATGTCTTTGACTGTAGTCCCACATAGTGAGAGCTGGTATACTAGTTTTTTTCTTGGGACTTTTCTAATATATTTAATAATTTTTTTCATGATACATTATTTTCCAGCTTGCACTGCATGAGATGAACTCTTACAAAATGTCCACTGCTGAGACTGACAAGATAAAATCATCTTGTGATGATTGTACAACATCAAAAATAATGTGAGAAAAGGCCTGAAAAGAGAATGGAAAGCAAGTAGTATTTATTTAATGTATTAATTTAAAATATTTTTGCCACATGTTATCTTCATAAACTCAAGGTGGCTAATAAAACAGCAGAAGCTTCAGGACATAGAAATCATAAGTGTCACACATATTAAAATAATACACAGTTAAAAGCTGCTACACCTAAAACAGGAATAGAACAGAATTATATTTCTTCCTGAATGCAGGAAGTGGAAGCACCCACCACACTCATTCTGGTAGGTGAGAGTGCCACCAGAAGAAGACTGACTAGGATTGTAGCTGGTCATAGGAGTATTTCAGAAGATGCAGTTCAAGGGGTATGAATTCCCCTAGCTAGGAAGGCCTTTAAAGGTGATAACCATGAGAGGTGGATTGGCTGTTCTTCTCATCAGGAAATCTCCCACTGGGCCCCTTCCCTTGAGGGCTGGTGGAGGAGAAAGCTCTGTTGTTTAATGATTTGTCCCTCAAATGGCTGCACTGGAAAGTTTACAAATGCTTGTTTTGCTAAGCAAGGTTTTACTGATGACAGTTAATTTTCTTGTTGTTTATCAAGGCTGGAACCTTTGAACTCTAGAGTTACTAACCTCCAGGTGGGCCTGGAGATCTCCAGGAATTATAATTGATGTCCAGACAGTACAGACCAATTCCTCTTGGAAAAAATGGCAGCTCTGTGTCATGAGAAAAGTGTGGCTGCACGTGTCTGTGAATGTGTTCCTCCCCCTGTGCCACCCACACTTTTCTTTGGTTCGTGTGTCCCCTGAGTGTTGCCTCCTTACCAAAGACAAAGGTGTAAGCTTGGAAACCACTAAGTGCTGGCAGAGACACTCTAACAAGGGTCTCTTCTTAAAATAAAACTTATCTTTATTAAAAGAAAAACATTCAAAGGTTTACCTGGCAAGGTGGCTAGCAAGACGCTCTGCCATCTGCCAACACAGTACAATCCTATTTCCTAAACGTTGATAGTGAATACACAGAAAATAAACATGGAAGGAAAGTTTCATCCCACCCAAAGCATGCAGAAAAACGAAAGGCCTTCCGGGCTGACTCCCAAAGTCTCCGGAGAGTAAAAACCTCTCCTGATCCTTCAAGAGCCATTGAAGGTCTGTTGAGACTGACTAGCATTTATACCAAATGATCAAAGAGGTCCCCCAATAATTAAATTACAGTTGTAAATTAACATTTTGAAGTTGGGTTTTGTTTTACAGGAGATTGCGTCCTTGCGTCTCACACTCCAAAAGTTACATTTTGTGTTCAGGATCAGCACAGTGTAATTGTTCTTTCCTGGTTTTCCCAACATGGGAGATAAACTGTTCTTTGATGTTATCTCTGAGATGGAAGTGGGGTGTGTGAATCTCTCTATCTCAGGAGTTAGTTTGCCTTCCGGATTGAAGTCTGTCACTGCCCAAAATGGCCTTTTTCCTGCCAGCTTCAGTTTATTGCTATGGGTATTGTGGGTCTCACACCTGTGGAAATTTACATTGATTCAGATCCTGGGAATGGAATGTGTGACCGAGAAAGAGATTTGCCTGGAACAAAGGGTTTGCAAAGAATCATGGGGTTTGGTTCAGTGAGGCAGGCAAAGCCTGTTTGCTGTTTTGCTAGCAAAGACAGAGACAGATACACGGATTTTATAAACTATTTGGTTCATTTTTAAACCCAAACCTTCTATATTTCTAAAATTTCTTACCACACTCTGAAGGGTGAGCTCTATGGCCTTATGCCTGCTGAGGTTTGTCCCCTTCCCAAACTCTGCTTCCTCCAGGTTCTACCCCCAAATCTCCAGGAGCCTCCCAATCATGAGTTGACAATCTTATCATCTATTATTACATGGAATCACAACTAAATGTTTTGTGACAGGGTTCATACCAAGCTTGTCTGTTTCCAGCCCCTCTTTTCCCTCCTCCTTCCCTTCAGCAATTTTCCTTATAAAAATGATTACCTGTTCATAGTATCTGAAGAACTGAACTCTCTTATGAAAATTCACAATGAAATAAGTGTCAGTATTTAAGGTGCCACTGGATTTCTGTTTTATATTGCTACAATAGATAAATAGATGAACCCCTTTGGAGTTATGCCCTTTTCTCTGTTTCCCAGCATTGTTAATTAATGTATGTTTATTTTTGCTGAATTAAAATTATATTTTTATTTTTTATTTATTTGTATCATTTATAACCCAAGTTTCTCCCCAAATAGGAACCCAAAGCTCATTACAGCATTCTCCTCTTTTCCATGTTATCCTACAAGAACCCTGAGTTAGGCAGAGTGTGTGTGACTGGCTGAAGATCCGCCAGCAAGCCCATGACAGAGTGAGCATTGAACCTGAATGTCCCAGATCCTAGCCTTGGACTGTGTCACTACAGCACATTGAAAACATTCCTCTTATTTATGTTGCTGCTAGGCACCTTACAGTTTAAACTACTAGACTATACCCTTTGACTTGTGATCTCATAGGCCCCACCTCTTGACCTGGTGCCACTGGGAAGGATTTTTCCAGGGCCATTTTTGATTCCCAACCCACCCCTGATAACCAGCACCTTGAACTTGGACCAGAAATAGGCAACCAATTATGTTATATGTTCCAAGTGGCTAACTCAAGACAGGAGTGCTGCTGTCTCATTCTATGCTAACTGGAGTATTGGAAACACCTTCAAAGGCACCCGACATAGAACACATTATAGTATTCCAACCTGGAGAGTGCAGTAAGTTAGCATGGCTAGGTCAGCAGAGTCTAAGGCCCCAGTCACACGGGAGGATTTGCCCCGTGGGAGGGATGGATTGGGGGCACATCAAACGGACATGATCATACTGCAACATCTGGGAAGCGGCGCACACCCATCCCTGATCTGTCCCTTCCAGCCAAAAACCCGCCGCAAAAAGGTAGTACCAAAAGAGTACTACCTACCTGTTGATGCGCAGCACGGGCCAGCGTCTGATCGCCGACATTCCCGTCTCCCTGCAGCATACTGAGGCCATGTAGAACTGCGCATGCATGTGCATGCGCAACAGGCTTGCCTCGCTCACCGATCTGTGGTTTCCCTTGGCATCTGATCATGCCGGGGAGCAACTATGTGGTGGCTCGGGGAATCTGTCTGATCCTGCTGCCACGCTTCTCTTTTGATGCGGCTCAAAAAAGCTGCACTTCAGCCGCACCTTTTCCCCCAGTGTGACCGGGGCCTAAATAAGGTTATATGGCTTGCAAATCAGATGCAATTGAAAGACTGTGCTCTTAGCAACAGCACTGACCTGCTTATCCATTGACAAGGCCAGGACCAGCAGTACCTCCAGGCTCATAACTTGACCTACTGGAGAAAACTTAACCCCATCTTTGGCTGATAGAATAATTCCAACCAAGCACTCCGTTTTACCAGCCATCATGACTTCTGCCTTGTCTGGATTAAGCTTCAGTTTGCTAACCCTTAGCCACTTGACCACAGCATTAAGACATTATCCTTCACAGTTGCTTCACAGCTGCTTCTGAAGGCTTAGACAATGATATAAGAAGCCTAATGTTATTTGTGTATCAACAACAGCCTGCTCCCAAGTTCCTGATGATTTTGGCCAAAGATTGTACGTGCAGATTAAAGAGCTTTGGGAATAAAGGGATCATTGGGCTAGCCCATACAACTAGCTGATTCTGCCTCTCCTATTATTATGTACTGGACTTGAGGTAGCTCTTTTCAAAAGTGATTTCTTTATTCAGCTCAGAACACAGCAACAAACATACAGAACGACCCAACTATATACAATTTGAACCAAGGAAAACCACACCTCCTAGAACAATAATATCCAATCAATAATGAGTGCTTGGAACCAATAGGAATTGTTCCCTCTGAATATCACTATTGTCCTGATTGGTCTGTCTCCCAACACCAACCAATCCTGTTGCTGGAGCTTGTGGCTGAAGTTCAGACATTCTTCACTTACAAGTAACACAATACACAACACCCCTCTCAGATAGTTAGGGTAAGTCTGTGCCCTTTGGGAATGTCGGGAAGTCCCCGCTGGCAAGGCCGGATCTCCACTGACATCGGCTGGATGGCTGAGTCCCATGTTCAGTGCCGGGCAGCAGGGCGCTATTGCCTCAACCCGGTAGTTGACTGGGGAGCATTGCAATTGTACTGGGGGGCATTGCAATGAGACTGGGGGGCAATGCAAGTTGTCTCCAATCCTGTAGCTGACTGGAGAGAGTTGCAATTCACAGGTGGTCTCTGTAGCTGTGATCCAAATGGCCCAGCCATAGATCATGTCACCAGTCTACCATGCAGGTGGAACCATGGTAGACAAGTAGTTTTCTGGACGGGTGCCGATGGTGGCTCTTGTTGCAACTCCTGGCAGGGCACGCAGCATGCAGGGCCTCCAGCAACCGGCTGCAAAGTTTGGGAGGAATGACCATGTGAGTCCCCCATAGCAGGTATCCCTTGTGAACTGGCAGTTTGTGTTGATACGTCTAGAAAACCTGGAACTCAGGGACTGGCAGATGGCCACCCCCTCCACACCAAGTTGAGGACCTGGGGAATTGTGGGATCCCTTGTGGAATGCGAGGCGACATCGGCGGCATGAAGCAGTGGTTGCAAAATTTCATCGATGGCCCTGATTTCGCAGGCAGGGGATGGGTTGAGTCTTGGTTCCCGGATAGCTGAGTGTATCGGCATGACTGATGGGTTTTTCCCAACCTGTAGGACAGTTCGTAGCTGTAGGTGGACAGGAAGGCCGACCAACAAATCGTTCTCAGTGAGGGAACCCTGTAAGGCAGATGCTCAGAGCATCAAACTAATCATGTCCTAGGAGACTGGGACGATGTCCGACCACTGCAATGCTCAATTGGCCATAGAATTTCTTATATCGAACCATGAATGTGCCGATTCCCACAACAGGAATGCGCTGTCTCTGGAAATCAATGAGGTCGAACTCGCAAGGCTCAAACCATCGTTTGTTCCATCTGGGAAAGATCTGGTGTAGAGTCTGTGTTGAGATGATTGTGAACCCTGATCCCAGATCAACCTCCATCTTGCAGGCAGCATTGTCGAGGACTATGGTCACTTTGATTTTGCTATTTGTTTGAAGATGAGTGCTGTTCTACCACCGACGAGTGGTAGAAGCAGTTGGTTATCAAGTGACAGTCGGCAGACACAGTGGTGTCCCTTGTTGGTGATCGGCACCTACTATGCGATGTTCTAGGTGATGTCTTGGGTGACCTCTTGGCTTTAGATGAGTGGCAGACCTGAGCGAGGTGTCCAATCTTCCTGCACTCCCAAAACTGGGCCTCACGGAACTGACACGGCGCTCATGGTCACCACCACAACTGCCGCATTGCGATCTTGGAGTGGGTCATTGAGTGGAGTGCTTGCACCTCTCGGTCTGTGTTTGGTAGACTGAATTGTCCTTGCTGTCAGATTCTTCCAGGATCCCCTGATGCACCGACTGCACTTCGTGCACTGTTTATTCAGCTCAGAACACAGCAACAAACATAAGAAAGACCTAACTATATACAATTTGAACCAAGGAAAACCACACCCCCTAGAACAATAATATCCAATCAATAATGAGTGCTTGGAACCAATATGAATTGTTCCCTCTGAATATTACTATTGTCCTGATTGGTCTGTCTCCCGACACCAATGAATCCTGTTGCAGATTTCAGGATGCCAAGAGCCAATGGAAGGAAGGCATTCTTCACTTACAAGTAACACCTATGGAAACTATATGCTCCCTACCTGCAAGAAATGAGTGAAACCAATGGAGGGCTGTCCCTTTTACATCAAACATTTATTGCTATCTAGGATTGCCAAGTCCACTTATCTTACCAGTTGGGGGTTGGGGGGGCATTCTGGGGGTGGGCAATGACATCCCACCCACCAAGTGGCATTTTAGGTCACTTCTGGTAAAACTGTTAGTGGCCAAAAAAGGAAGTTTCACCCTCAATGCAGCCGTTTAAGAGAAAGGGACTACTTAAATAGCTGCCAGCCATTTCACAGCCAGTTCACTTCCCCCCTTCTAATGGGGGGAGGTGATCAGTTTCACTCCCCCTGTTTAGAAGTGGGGGGTAGCAAAACTGGCCATGAAATGGCTTGCAGCCATTTGCATGGTCCCTTTTGCTTCCCTAGAAGGACCACTCAAATGGTTGCAAGCCTTCAGCAATCAGGGAAAGTAAATACCTTCCCTGATTGCTGAGAAGGCTTGCAGAAAGTTTAGACTAACAGTCTAAACCAGCTGCAAGCAGTGTTCCCTGTAAGCTGAGTTAGTGTGAGCTAGCTCACAGTTTTTTAGCCTCTGGCTCACAGATTTTTGTCTTAGTTCAGGAAGGATGGCTCCAGAACAAACCAATTTATGCAGTAGCCAAATAGCTCACTCACAACTTTAATATCTGTAGCTCACAAAGTAGAATATTTGCTCACAAGACTCCACAGCTTAGAGGGAACATTGGCTGCAAGCCTTTTCAGTAATCAGCTTTGCTCCCCCTCCCATTAGAAGTTGGGAGGAGTGAAACTGGCAGTGAAATGGCTGCAGGTTTTTTTGAAATTTTTAAATTAGTTTATATACAGAAAGGGGGGAAGGGGAAAGGAGGAAGAAAAGAAAAATACAGAAATATTTAAAAATTCCAATTTAGCTTTCTTGAAATGGCTGCATTGGGGGGGTGGGACTTCCAGGTTTTCGGGCCACGGGAAGTGGCCTGAAAAACATCATTTGGGGGCAGGATTTCCCCTGGCCAGTGGCGTGGAAGCCTGCTCTGAATCGGGGGATCCCCCACCCAGACCAGGGGGGCTGGGATTCCTATTACTATCAGCCTACCAAAATATTATGGTTGACCTTTTCAAATACTGCTGACAGGTCCAGCAATATCAGCAATAATGGATTCCTCATATCCAAAGATAATTTCTTAACAAGAGATCTAATTACAGTTTCTTTCAGTTGTGAAGGAAACTCCCCTTGAAGGAAGGACACATTAATAATCTTCCTCACGGGAGGTGTCACTTTCACCAGCATGATTTTAACAACCAGGATGGGCAAGGACCTAATTTGCAAGAAGTGGCCTTCACAACTCAGAACACTCTGTTAACATCCGTCGGGAAGATCAACCCAAAACTATCCACAGAACTCTGTCAATCTGAAAGTGGTTCTAGAACCTTTTCCTGTTAGGATGTTCTCACCACTACAGTAGTAAACAAAGCCTCCAAAGTGCAATTCCACTTAACAGTTTACTTTCTGTAAAATAGTAACAATAAAGCAGTGAGGTGCTGAGGGCACCAAGAAACAACCCTGCCAATAGCGCCCTGCAAACCTACATTCTGTGCCAATACAATAACCTTTACAAAGGTCAATTTCACATTACCTTTTTAAACCACATGGTTTACGTTATTGGCCCATCATGGAGGAAACTGATACAGGGACGGCTGTTTCAAACAGCATTTCCCTTACGGTAAGGAGCCATCTCTGAAGAGCTGTGGCCATTTCAAACTCTGCAGCTTTCTTTCCCCACCATTTTCCTCCACGCGCACGATCTCGCTGAGAGGGTTTTTTAAAAAACATTTTATTGGGAGTGCTATGACACTGATTTGATATCCTGTTATAGCATTATATCACTCCCAATAGAACTTTTTTTTAAAAAAAAGAGAGGAGAGATTGCACGCTGGGGGGGAAAGGGCACAAAAAACCTGTCACTGGAGGAAGCGCTATAGGACCTTTTACACAGCCCAGTGTAGTGATTCAGATCCAGAAGAAGGGATTGAAGACCTGAGGAAAGCAGTTTTCATCAACAACACCTCAGACACACTTCCCAAATGGGAGACAGCCAGCACTGTATGAACAGGTAAATATATTCCGTTAACAGCTGGTTACTAAAACAGGTCTGTCTGAAATGACGGGGGGGGGGGGGAATTAATAACCAGTTCCTGAAATGGAATAGATAGGCTGTCTGAAATCCTTCAAAGTCACTGTCCAGGCTTTGAAAATTCCCCAGGGCTGACTGAAAACCATTCCACTCTGAGGGTGTAATCAGTTGAGCACTTTGATCCATTGTCATTGCTTCTCCCGAACAGATTTAAAGTGCTTGATCAGACAGCAACAGCTGACTCCCATCCTGCAGCTATCAGCCTCTTGTGCTCACCCCTAACTTACCCAACACCACAGAAAGTCTGGTATTTAGGGATCCTACCAGTTTCACAGTGCTTCTGCAGGTGTCTGGTCACTCTCTTGCGGGGTGAATCCTTTTGGGATGTCTGATCTTTCACTTCCCGTTTTTTAGTCATTAGCGATGAGCACTTAAATGGTTATGTGCCCAAAGCTTGTTTAAAACAGCTTATGCGAGCCCAGGAGTGAGCAGGCAAGAATGGGCAGGACAGCAGACAGGGAGGTGCAGCTGCTGGCAGTGGGGCTCAAGCTGCACCCAAGGATGATGTTGCTAGAGAAGGGACCAGTGCTTGTCCCAGCAGGGCCTGGTAGGTGCAGTGGCTAGTCCTGCTCAGGTCTGGCAGTGGGATGGGCAGGATGGAGAAGCGAGGTAAGGTGGATGTGTAGGGCTGGAGCAGGAAGCCAACAAGAAGGCAGCAGCGGCAGCTGGCTTGATGTCACAGAAGAGCTGCCGGTGGCCGTGGTGATCAGTGCAATGTCTGATCATGACTCTCCTGGTACAAAATCCCTGGACCAACTAGAGGCACGGCCAGTCTAGTCGCAGTCTGAGATCAGAGATTGAAAACATTGCTCTTCAGCATACTTATTTTTTAAAAAAATCAACATTGAATAGGGCTGCCAACCTCCAGGTGGTGACTGGAGATCTCCTGCTATTGCAACTGATCTCCAGTTAACAGATCACCTGGAAAAAATGGCTGCTTCCGAAAGCGTACTCTGCAGCACTATGCCCCATTGAAGTCCCTGTCCTTCCTAAACCCCTCTCTCCTCACGCTCCACCCCCAAATCTCTAGGCATTTCCCAACCCAGTGCTGGCAACCCTAACATTGAAGCAGTTGGTTTGGCCAAATCAGAGCCAGGTGTGTGGGAATATTCTCTTGCATGTATGTCCAGGTCCAGCACAGTGTCTAAATACAGTGAAGTACCCAGGCTCACCAACACAGCATAGCTCCATTTCTTCCTATTCAGTCAGTGATGATTGAAGAAGGAAAATATGTAGTTTGTAAGGAGGGGGGAAAGAGCATCTAAGCCCAAAATATTATAGTAACAATTTGCTATTCATAATTTTATCTGGGCCCACACCTTTTATCTTGCTCTGTTCATCATATAAACATGAATTAAAAGAGCCCTTCATAAAATGGGAAGTAGAGAAGGAAGGCTTTAATGGTGCCCTGTCTTCTTTCCTAGTTGTACATCTAGGTCAATTTTATGAATGCCCTAGTTACAACTCAGTGATCAACCGATGAACTGCAATTCATAACCAAACAGGGTAAGTCCCAAAGACCTGGCTGAATATATTGCTTTTGATTAGCACTGCAGATTCATGCTTTTTAGTCAGGAAAGTTCTTTAAAGGCATCTCTCTTGGGAAAACTCTTTCAGAAATCTCTGCTTTTCTTCTTCTTCTTGCACTCAAAGGGCAGAAAACCAGGGCTTATTTATTGATGTAGTGTCTTTTGACCAAGGAAGTTTTAAGGGCAATTTTTACAAGCAAATTCATACATTAATATATCTTCTGGAGGCTTGCTATTATGTTATTAGAACAGTGACTTAGAGTAGGCAATATTTGTATTGGCTGTTTATGCTTCCATACAGAGACACGATTGCAGCTGCAACCAAATAATCAATAACCGGCCTGGCCACATCTATTTTGTGTGTGTGTGTGTGATTTTTTCCCCCTCTGGATTTGCAAAACCTGATAAAAAAAAGAACATAACATTCAGAAGGTACCTTGCAATGGTTTAAAGAGCAAATTTTTAAACTGCTATTTTTTCCAATAAGTGAACAGATTTAAATTGTTTATGCACCAACAACTCAGTTTAGCATTTATACATTTCTTTCCCTCATAAGTTAAAAAAAAGTACACTGAATAAAATCCATTAATATGCCATACACATCTGACAAATTAAACTATACAGGCTATAATGAGATTTCAACTGACACTCAACATCATATTCTGGATGTGTCCATTTGCACCACCTAGGATGACATTGTGTTTGAACTGCCATAAGTATTCCATTGAGACTTATGTAGATCTGTAGACTGAAGTGCTCAGACTACCATGAAATAGACCATACTTAGCAATGCCATAGAAGCTTTGTTCAATCCCATTAACATCTGTTAAATGTTAATTTGTTCAAATTAAAAAAACCCAAACCATTATTATCACATTATGGCATTATGATAGATTTCCTGGATCACAGAGTACATTTTAAATGCCATTTTAGTAGAAATAAATAGTATCACCATAACTATAAATCAAAACAAACTCCTTGTAGCTTTATACTGTATTCTTCAACTATGTAATATTATTGTCCTAAAGCATCTTCCTTCTTGGTGTTCTCAGTGCATGAAAATAAATGAAAAATTAATTTAAAATCCATGAGGCTGAATGCAGTATTAATGAACCTCTTGTTATGAAAAAGAAAACTAGAGTGGAAGCTGTGAGCAGTGATCTGTTTCTTCTTTGCAAAGAATTCTGGAGAAATTGAATGTATTAATAGAATACTGGTTTGCACATTTTTTTTTTAAAAAAATTACTTCTTGTTTCATGCTGAAACCTTAAAAACTTGATAGACCGTCAATGTGGTATAGTGGTCAGTGTGTCGAAGTTCAAAATTCCCACTCTGACATGAAGCTCACTCAGGTAATCTTGGGCCATCTGCTGTCTCCCAGTCTAAGCTGTTCTATACTGTTGTAAGAATAAAATGGAGGGTTACCACAGAAATGGCTCTGAGCTTGCTGAAAGAAAGGTGGGATCCAAAAAAGTACACACACTGTGTATTCATGGAAAACATGAACTCCACCTGAAATACTTCCATATACAACAAAGGCCTTTGCTATGATATAAGGACAACGTTTCAAGCACATTTCTGGTATAAGCCCATGTGGCAACTTCATTTAGCACAGCAAAGTCTTTCAGTTGTTAGGATATATTCTGCTGCTCACTGCTCACAGGCTTTGTTGGTGGCTGCTCCAGTGATGCACAACAGCCTTCTAGAGGAAATTAGAAGCTCTGTGTGCCTGTTGGTATTTCAGAGGGCCTGTAAAACAGAACTCTTTAGAAGAAAATTTATTTCTTCCAGTTTTTTTTAAAAGGCTATTTTAATTTAATTTTAATTTGGGTTTTAAAAATTATGTTTTGTGCTGTTATTCATGTTACCACTCTTAGGTCCCAGATATCTGGAAGAAAGGTGCATTTATAAATGTTTCAAATGATATGACTTTGTACTGGGTACAGAGAGAAGGATTAGACACTAGTGTAGTTGGTATACTTCAGTATGGCTCCGGTCACATGGGCCGGATATCGTGGGAGGGAGGCATGGCAAATTGTCCCGGCGCAGTTTGATCCGCAATTATGCGATCAGATGTACCGGCGGCACACCACGGGTCCTTCCCTCGGCACCGATGCATAAACAAGGGGCCAGAGGGGAAAGCCGCGTGCCAGAGTGATCACACCGTGGGCATCCGGAGGCAGCCCATGGCAAACCATTTGCCAGTACTTTGGAGATACTACTTTTTTATTGCGCGTTTTTGGTGGTAAGCCATGGATTGGCTACGGGTGCGCTCCACTTCCCAGATATTGGGGTGTGATTGCGCATGGATAATCCGCCCACCACCCGTGGCTCTCCCGCGACAAATTCACCGTGTGAACGGTGCCTATGAAGGGTTGATGTGGTGCGTTCCCTTTACTGATACATTGCCATTAACAAAAATTAGAAGATTTGTCTGTAATTTCAGTTATCTCCTTTTATGGCACAGCAACAATTAAATTTATTGATTTTTATTTATTTTATTTATTGAAATGCTTATACCTCATCTTTCCTTGTGGATCAAAGCAGCTTAAAACAATAATATATGAACTTCATTTGTGCAAGACTTCTGTACTACAGAAATTAAATATAATTATTTGCTAGAATAGAGAAGAGTTCAGAAGAGAGTTGTACTCTGAGTAGGTCTGATGAGCACTGCAGCTGATATTGCTATGGAAAATGGACTATTGGCCAAGGAAAGGCTATGCTACAGTCTTAAAATTGCCTTCTAGCTTCTCGAAATAATCTATATCATTTGTGTTCTTTCTTTGTCTCTTGTGTATAAGATGTATATAGCCATTGTGTTTTTATGCAGGTTTATCAAATTCTAACTGCAATTCTTAGGGTGTTTTATGCATAGGTGATTCCTATTAACATTTCATACAAAAGGATAGCACTGTGTTTTTTAAAATGCTTTACAGTTCCAGATTATCTCCTGAGGTACTCAATATCTGTTTATAGGAGACTGAAAGCATACTAAAGCAACAATAGATTGATTTGTTATTTAAATAATGTATATATATTTTTTAAAAATCCAGGATTGGCAGGGTTGAAGGCTGTTTTCCCCCTCCTTTCCCTCACACCTCTGTAAAACTTTCAGGACAGCTTTGATAAACCACAATAATAAAGATCCTTGAAAGAGCTGAACGTAATAGTTAAGAATTTTATTTTGGATCTTTGCTATTGAGAAGACAGCATTCTATGGTAAAGATATTAAAATTAAATTTAAACAATGTGTTGGCAAATTGGAACATTGAAATGTGTTATATTTGAGGCACAATACATTGTCTTCTCTAAGATCAATGAGTTCTAGACACAAACATCACACATTCTGGTGTTAGCTTTCTCTGTCAAAGAACATTGTGAGAGTTAGGCGGTTATTTTTGGAATTTCTAAAGCAATGGCTTGGCTTCAAAAGAAGAAGCATAAATGGACAACACAACTTTGCTTCTGCAAGACCTTGTGCAACACTTGCCATTTTCCTCCCTATCACCGTGCCCAGAAATTGGTTGCAACTGGAGAATTGGTTCAACTGGAAAAACAAGCAAGGATGTAATAACTTTGATTTCACACAAATGGCTTCCTCAGTCTTTCTCTTATAGTTCCATGCATACAAAAACTTTAGCACAAGTAGAAATTTTGTACTGGATCCCAATGTTTATAATTAGGGATTTATTTATTTATTTATTTGATTTATACCCTGGCCTCCCTGCCAAGGCAGGCTCAGGGATGGGCACAGACCGGGAAATAGAGGTTTGTCCTGGTTCATGGGGTCACACAAACCACAAACCTTCACGAGCTTCCCTGCTTACCGAACTGGTTTGTTTCATGAGGTTCATGATGTGTGTGTGTGTGGGGGGGAAGTTCTGAGATCTTACCTCCATCCTTCCTGCTGGGGATGGCTCCCCAAGGCCAGCAGAATGGAAGGGAAGGAGATAGAAGAATGTGATCTGAAGGTTCAGGAATTGATGGTGGTTCCTTTGTCATGTTGGGTCACTGCCTGCTTGGGTTTAGGCTTCACAGGGATACCTAGACTCTGCAGAAGTTGGGCATGTATTGATCTGTCCTCAAAGCCAGATGGATCTGCATGACTTTCTGATGGTTGTAAGGGATTTTCCTATTGATGCTCCTGTAGATGCCTTCGTTGACCACTGGAATGAGGCAATGACAAGGGCAGTTGACACAATCGCTCCCAAGCACCCTCTCTCAGGTGTTAGAGCTAGGGTTGCCAGGTCTGTTATGGCCACTGGTGGGGGATGGGGAGGGGACTTACTGGGAGCAGCAGGAAGGCCCATCCAACCTACAGCATGGTATCAATCAAGGTATCTTGCTGAACTGCCTTTCCAGTCTGGGCTTGGGAGACACCATTCTGCAGTTGTTCCAGTCCTACCAGGAGGGTAGATTTCGGAACAGTGGTTCTGGAGAATTGCTGTTCAGCCTCTTGACCTTTGGACTATGGGGTCTCACAAGGTTCCATCTTGTCCTGTATGCTCTTTAACAACTACTTGAAACCCCAGATGAGGTCATCTGGAGATCTGGCCTAGATTGTCACCAACCCAACTGAGGACAGTCTGTCTAGCATTTCCAGCTGATGCCAAGGAGTCTGTAGAAACCCTGAACCAGTGCCTGGAGTCAGTTTTGGAGTGGATGCAGAATAATAAACTGAAGTTGAATCCTGACAAGACAGAAGTTATATTAGTGGGCAGAAGACCTAACCCAGGATTTAAGGCGTCACATATTCTAGATAGGGTTGCATTCCCCTTGAAGGAATAGGTCTGCAGTCTGGGGATCCTCTTGGACCCAGGCCTGCCAATGGATCATCAGATTGCAGCTGTGGCCAAGAGTGCCTTTTACCAGCTTGGACTAGTTAGTCAGCTGCAGCCTTTCTTGGACAGAAAAGATCTGGCCACTGTGGTACATGTCATGGTTACATCTGGATTAGACTACTGCAGTGCCCTCTGCTTGGGAAAGCAATTGAAAATTAGTGCAATTAGTACAGAACACTGCAGCCAGTATGTTGATTGGAGTGTGTCATAGGGACCATATCACTCCAGTTTTGGCCCACCTACACTGGCTTCCAATTTGTTTCAGGGTGCAATTCAAAGTGTTGGTATTGACATTCTAAGCCCTATATGGTTTGGGACCTACATACCTGAAGGACTGCCTAACCCTTATGAACCTGCCTGACTGTAGTCAGCTTTGGTGGCCCTGCTTCAGTTGTCCCTGCCTCCTGAGATTAGGTGCTGTAGCAACCCTGGAGAGGGTCTTCTTGGCCATGGCTCCAAAGCTCTGGAACTCTCTCCCCAAAGAGATTTTTCTGACCTCTTCTGTTGCCATCTTCCGCTGGCAAGTAAAGATCTTTTTTCGTTCATTTGGCATTCCCTCAGCAATCCCTCCTTCCTAACCAATGTTTTATGTATGTTATGTTTTAACTCTTTTAAAAGTTGTTTTAATGAGGTATGTTTGGGAAGAGAGTTTATTTTAATGGTTTTATAATGTAATTTTATCATGTATGTTTTACATTATTAGGTACCATGGCAGCCCTTGTAAAGGCAGCAAGGTGGCTTATTAATTTTGTTAATAAATATATCACATTTTTTTAAAAAATTCAGGCCTTCTGTGCATATGGTTCTCTCCTCCATTTTATCAATGCAACAATCCCATGAAGATGGTTAGCCTAATAGGGGCTTACTGCCCTAGGGCATCCAGTGAGTGTCATAACAGAATGGGGATATAGCATAGTGGGTAAGAGATTTAGCTGTGAAGCAAGAGACCTTTGGTTTAAATAACACTTCTGTTACAGACTCACTGAATGGCTTCAGTCAAGTACTCTCTCTTAGCCTCAGCTGTATTCCCAGGTGCAACATGATGATAATATTTCTGTCCTGGTGATCTAGCAGAATCAGAAATTTTGTGCTGGGTCCAACCCAGAACCACAGCTGCCAAGACCTACTATTAAACATCCCCTCTTCCTGGCACAGCTGAGAGGAAATGTATAGTGTACCACATTAACAAATGCAGTTTTTGGCTCTTCCATTGCTGATAGATGACTTTGAGATCCAAAATTGGCAGACAATATTAAGAGATTTTATCTGAACTAATACAAATTAGCCCATAGTAAAAAAAAAAACTACATTCCAAAAATCTGTTACAAAAAGAAGAAATCTGTTTCATTTCTGTACTTAATAGGATATTATGAGGCCACTCAAATCTATTAGCTCAGATTATTTATTGCTCAAGTAAAAGTGGATTTTCATTTTTGACTGGAACTGGCATCAGGTTCTGTATCATTAGAAGATTTACTATGGGTGAATAGAAATAAAAGTGATGACTTTTAGTGAAGGCAAAAAAGGGGTGGTGAAGGCAAAAATTAGTATCAAGTCAATTTTTGATTTGGTAGGACAACCAGTAGAATAAACTTGGCCATCATTTATCACTTTTAGTTAAAGTTAGCAGAGATCACAATATTAGAAAATATGGTGGAACATTTTCCCTAAGGAGAAAGAAGAAACATTTGTAGATTTAAAGACTTGGTAAACCATAATAATTTTCTGTCTTGAAAAGGCATAGTCATGGCCTACATAGCTGAACACCTTCAAGGTACATATAGACATTTTATCTGTCAAGCATTGACAAGACAGTTTCTTATGTACTTCAATTGAACGTAATTACCAGAGAGATATTTGGGTATTAATATTTCAGAGAGCTGATGATGAAAGCTCTGCAATTCATATGTTTAGTTTTCATTATGCACTTCTTTAAGGGAAATGGTGGTATCATGTCCCAGAAAAGCTAAGTAAGTTATTAAGACTTGTGTAATAAAATAATGGAGGTGTAAATGGGTACCTGTGGATTTTTTCGCGTGTGACAGAATTTCCTTCCTATATTTAATAGTACTCATGCAGGCAATTTTCTAGACTACAGGCAAAAGCATTCAGTTATTGAAAAGGTGTTGAATTGTTAATCATGCTTGAATGCATTATGAGAAGAACCAGTTGCTTTGGGATTATTAAACCAAAATATATTAGTTGCTGTAGAATACTACTTAAGTGGCTTTAAAAATTCTGTTCAAGTGGTACAGAATGTTGCAGTCAGAATAATGACTGGAGTGAGTCAAACAGACCATATCACTCCAGTCTTGTTCCATCTACATTGGTTCCCAGTTTCCTTCTAGACCCAATTCAAAGTGCTGGTATTGACATTTAAAGCCCTATATAGCTTGGGGGCAGTAGACTTTAAGGGAGTGCTGATGCCCCGCTTTGAGTGCTTCCAACATCTAAGGCTAGACACCAGAACTTTTGAACTTGTTCCCCATAGAGGTTCATCTCTCCCCCTCTGTTGTTCTCTTCCACCAGTGGGCGAAGACTTTTTGTTTTGTTTTATTTGGTGTTTCATCTCTAACTCTCATTGGCCCTCCTCCCTGTTTGTGTATCTATGTGTTTTATTTGTTTTGAATATGTGTGTGTGTGTGTGTGTTTTAAATGCTTTTTAATGTTTGAAATGTTTATCACCTTGGGAGTCCTGAGATGTGTGGAAAGGTGGCATGAAAATTTTTAAATAAATATTTTTTTAAAAAATGTATTGGATAAAATTGTTATAAGGAAACATAAAATAACATGATTTAGGCTCAGTTCAGTTTGCACAACGGAGAAGGAAAAGCAAATGGGAACATTCAAATACAACCATTAAATTTCCACAATATAATACTATCCCTACTTTTTTCTTTATTGGTATTATTACTATCATGATATGTGGGTAGAAAAACCCTTTTTTATATTAAACCCCCCTGTGACAACCTCTTATCTGGGGAGGTCTGGTTTACCTTTAAAAGTTCTTATGTTTTATTTTCCTATGGGTAATTTGGCTGCCACCAGGGAAATTTAGGCTTTTCCACACCTATTTCTATAATATTTTCTTCTTCTGGTTTTGGTATTGTGACCCAGGGTCTGGGCTTTCGAAGGACTATGTGTTTCCTGAGAAGAATTTTGTTCAGAACTATTATCTTAAATAAAAGTAGATTTATTGGATGTTTCACACACTTTTCCCTCTTACTGACAGGGATCTGAGCATGTCGCTTTGTAACAATATTTTCCTTAGACCATATATGGTTACTGTTTCTTTATGCTTTAACTTTTCATAACACACACAAGACTTCTCTCTCTCAGACCTTAAAACGAACAAACTGCTTAACTCTTTTACTAGACAGAATTTATAACAACTGCTTTCACACAGCACTCTCTGCTGACAGACTCTGTTCAACTGTCTTTTTCCACTCTCATAACTCTAACAGACACCCTTCAACTGACACTCTTGACTGACATATCTTATCCTCCCTCCCCCTCTCTGTCAATCACCAATCACACCACATGCCTGTCCAGCATTCTACATTATCATCACACAGCCATGGAAAACACTTTTAAAGACACAAACACACAAAACATGAAATCGTTACACCCCCCTTTTTTAACAACATGAAAACCAGGGGAGAAATTATTTATAAGATCAATTTGTGGTTCTTACACATAGACTGATTCCCCACAAGCTGCTGCTCTGCCCTCGCTCTTCCCTTTCCCTCCAATTTTAAAGGTCAATTTCCCACTACTTGCTGTGCAGCCACATTTTGATCCTCGGCTTCCCCCGTGCCTTCTCAATCCTGTTTTTTGAGGATCGAAAAGATGTAGTGGAAATTGGGTGAAACTGTGGGTCAAAATGCGGTCCTGTGGCAAGTAGTGGGAAATTGACTAATACAATCAGGGGAAGGGAAGAGCGAGGGTGGCACAGCTGCTTGTGGGAAACCAGTCAGAATGTGTAGTTAGGCACAGAGACAGACTCTTCTCTCAGTAGTCTGATTTATTTCTGAACTCCAAAGGGCTTTGCAAAATAACCTAGTTTAAAGGAAGGAACATACTAAACATGCTCATACTGAAACAGTAGTATGGAGCTTTTTTAAAAAAAAATGCATATATATATATATGTGTGTGTGTGTGTGTGTGTGTGTGTGTGTGTGTGTATACACACACACATACACACACAACTTTGGTAAATACTGTATACTTTTGTAAATATTATAAACACATTAACTATGCAAGTAATATTTAATTCCTTCAGGGTCAATATTGATAGCAAAAAAATATATCGCTTGGCAAATAGCTTTCATAATTCTACAGATAAACAGAGAGAGGAAGATTTTGCACATATGTATACCCATATGATTCTTGGTGAAGGCAAATGGGTTAAGTTTAAAAGCCATGCCTCTTTATAAACCTGTTTTATTGGTAAAATATAATTGATAGCACATTTTAAGCACATTTAAGTGTGCTTTGGTGTTTAGTCATGCCGGCCACATGACTACGGAAATGTCTTCGGACAGCGCTGGCTCTTTGGCTTTGAAACAGAAATGAGCACCGCAACCCTAGAGTCGGATTCAACTGGCTTTTGAGCAAGGGAACCTTTACCTTTACTATAATTAACTGTAAGTTATATTTATGAGCTAATGTGATTGCTCCCTTTATGATTTTGTGAGTATTCTTACATTAGCTTGCTTTGTGAACTCAATGCTGATTTTATCTAACTTATCTTGCTTTTGCACAATGGCCTGTCTGGTTGTAACACAAGGGTAATATAAAAAATTCTGCAGTCCTTGACCCACTGTACTTGCTTGGAAAATTCAAAGTAAGTTTCTCAAAGGAATGATTGCTGTTCACTAGTCCTATTGTACCCTGACACATTTATCTCTAGCCTGGTGTTTCTGTGCTAAATAACAGGTTTCTATGATATCATGTCTTTGGTTTGAAAATGGACAGTGCCGACACGGAAGAATCCACATATTATCAATTTGCAACATTGGCAAAATGTTGTGAGTTTTTATGTTGTGCTGCTGTCATGAAAATTGTTGCACCCAAAACTCACTGAAGTACAGTGAAGGAGCATCCACCACGAGCGTGTCCAGAAGAGGGCATCCAGGATGGTGAGAGGGTTGGAATCCAAGTCTTATGAGGAAAGGCTGAAAGAGTTGGGTATGTTTAGCCTGGGAAAGAGAAGGCTTAGAGGGGACATGATTGCAGTCTTCAAGTATTTGAAGGGCTGTCATGTAGAAGATGGAGCGGATCTATTCTCTCTTGCTCCGGATTGCAAGACTAGGTCTAATGGGTGGAAATTACAAGGGAGTTATTACCAGCTAAATATCAGGAGAAACTTCCTAACTGTAAGAGTGGTTGAGCAGTGGAACAGTCTGCCTCGGGAGGTGGTGGATGCTCCTTTGCTGGACGTTTTCAAGCGGAGGCTGGATGACCATCTTTCGGGTATGTTGTAGGTATGTAGGTATGTAGAGCTATCTTTTGGCTATTCTCCTGCAGAGTGCAGGGGGTTGGACTAGATGGCCTGCAAGGTCTCTTCCAACTCTAACATTCTGTGATTCATATTACAAAATATGTGAGTGAGCCAGCATTTACTGGTATGAGAGAGCCAGCATGGTATAGTGGTTAAGAGAGGCAGACTCTAATCTGGAGAACTGGGTTTAATTCCCCTCTTCTCCACATGAAGCCTGCTGGGTGACCTTGGGCCAGTCACAGTTCTCTCAGAACTCTCACAGCCCCACCTACCTCACAAGGTGACATGGGGAGAAAAAAGTAAGGCAATTGTAGGCTGCTTTGAGACTCCTTAGGGTTCAGAAAAGTAAGGTATAAAAACCAACTATTCTTCTGGTATGGCTGATATCTGTGTCTGTCTGTCTGTTTATCATTGCACTAGGTGGTCCAATGAATTCCCTCTGTTTTCTTGTAAAGTAAAACTTAATCCAATCTTATAAATTACTTGTTTACTACCTGTACATGTGACTAGTTACTAATGTATTGAATTTGCCATTTCATTGGATATTGGAAATCATTGTAACTGGAAAAGCATTTTAAGAATATATAACACAGGGATTTTTCCTTGTGATTATTTTAATAGAAGTCTTCGACATTTAATAGAAGTCTTCAATATTTTCACAGTAGAAAGGAGTAGCGGATTGGATTGTTCATCCCAACTACACTTTCAAATATATATATATACACATATATAAAAGCCCTAGCGTATTGGCACTTTCCAAATCTCCCATTGGCTGTCAGCCGCCACTCAAGAGTACTTGTGTGCCATTGGCTGAGTGCTGGGTCCACTTCTCTCCCCCACCCACTGCTAGCTTGGCTACTCTTCTCTGTCAGAATACACTGCCCAAACTACTGTCTCTCCTGATGAAGATGCTTCTCCTGTTTGGCTCCCCTGCGGCTGGCTGACTACTGAGGTGAGCCACTGGCTGTCAAACCATTCTCTTCTCCTCCTACTGTGTGACTCACTTTCCCTCAGTGGCTGTTGCTAGGTAGCCAAGCTTGGCTCTCAGTAAAAAAGGCAGGGGCAGGAGGCCCTTTCCAGGGAACTTTGTGGGGAACTCATTGGAGCCTGTCTTGACTATGGTTGCCAGCTCCAGGTTGGAGAATTCCTGGAGATTTTGTGGGGGAGTCTATGGAAGCCAGAGTTTGGGGAGGGGAGAGGCCTCAGCTGAATAGAATGCCATAGAGTCCACCCTACAAAGCAGTTGTTTTCTTCAGGGGGAGTGAGATCTGTTGTCTGGAGTTCAGTTGTGATACCAGGCAATCTTCAGGCTCCACCTGGAGGTTGGCTACCCTAGGCCTGACAGCATCCTCTGGGTCACTTGACTGGCCTGGCTGCTTGCTCCTGTTCAGCAGCAGCAGCCCCCCAGGACAGCCAGTGTGGTGTACCAGTTAGCGCTTCAGAGCAGGGTCTGCCAGACCCAGGTTCTTCCTGTGGAAGCTGAGTGGGTGATTTCAGACCAGTCACAGACTTTCAGCAGTTAGCGCTTCAGAGCAGGGTCTGCCAGACCCAGGTTCTTCCTGTGGAAGCTGAGTGGGTGATTTCAGACCAGTCACAGACTTTCAGCCTTGCCTACCTCACAGGGTTGTTGTGCAGATCAAAAGAGAGAGAAGAAAGTGATATAAGCTGCTTTGGTTCCCACTGCAGAGAAAGACTACTTTTCCTAGGTACAGGCTGCAGGGAGGGGGGAGGAGATAGAAAGCTGAAGTCAGAGTGGCAGATGGTTGGGTGGGAAGGAGATAGGGTTGCCAACTCCAGGTTGGGAAATTCCTGCAGATTTGAGGGGTGGTGCCTGGAGAGGGTGGGGTTTGAGGAGGGGTGGGACCTCAGACAGGTACACTGCCATAGACTCCACCCTCCAAACCAGCCATTTTCTCCTGGGAAACCATTATTGCCAATCTCCAGGTGAGGGCTGGAGACCACTGAGAATTACAACTACTGTCCAGATGGCAGAGATTAGTTCCTCTGGACAAAATGGGGGACTCTGCATCATTATACCCTGCTGAAGTCACCACAGCAAATTGTTGGCTGAGTGCCCAAGGCCAGGGCACCCGCCCAAAGCCTTATTCCTAGTTGTATCATACTGCTACAAACTAAATGTTATGGATCACAGTTGCATAGTAGCAACTGGGAATGTTTTCAGCATATGCTAGAAGTCCAAATGAATTTTCCATGTTGTTTTACACAATGAGCTGGAATGAAAAACCACCAGCCTGTAATGGTATTGTGAACCAGAGGAGTTGCTGTATCGTATCAGATCGTTGGCCCATCTAATCTTGCATTCTATCCAAGATACAATGAGCAGGACCAGATGTTTCAAAGAAAAAGCTGGATTCCTGTGTTCCTAATTGTGCAGTAAGCAGACCATGCTATGTAAGCATATTGTTTCTCTTTCATATCAATATACAGAGTTGGAAATGCTCCCAGTGACTTTCTATAAGGCTTTGGATCCGGCAGTGTGACCTATAGCATGCAATCTAAAATCATGTTGGTAACTAAATGTTGCTTATAAGATGGTAGAATGAGCAACACATAACTATTTTGATTTCATTCTTTTTTTAAAGATTAAGGCTACAAGCCAATGATCAAAGAAATTTACTTGTAGGGGAAAAGCATCTCAACATTTTCTTGATAAATTAAAGTTCAGGAAATGAATATTCTTTGTAGTTGTAGCTCATTTATCTCTGTTTCATTCATACTTTAGTATGCATATTCTGTCATCTGAGTCATGAGAGCTGGTTATTAAAGCAAAAAGCAGCAATACAAATCTGGCAGGCTCCTATTTTTATTTAAGAAATAGATCAATGAAGAAATAACAAAAGCTTTCCAAACTTCACATTCACTATTATGACCCCCTTTTATACCAAGTCATATTATTCTTTATCCTTTTATTCTTTATCCTTTCCATGGTCTCCTAATTAAAAGATAGCCATGGAAGTTTTTCATCCTGGTGTCATTGGCTTCCTTTTTAAGGTTTACTCCATGCACTCAGACAAGTATAGTCTTATGATACCATTGTTTCTTTTCAACACTCTCTATTTGTAAAATTCAGAAACATATCATGCACATAGTAGGAATATAAACTTTGAGTCCAGTGGCACCTTTAAGACCAACAAAGGCCCCTGGCACACGGGACGGCTGAAATGCGGCTACTCAGAGCCGCTCCAAACTTGAGACGCCGCGGCGGGATCCCACGGATCCCCTAGCTGCGGCGCATCACTCCCCGGCACGATCAGATGCCGGGGAGGAAAAGTCGGCGCAAGGACGCGCCGCCGATCCCACAGCCCGGCCTGAGCCGCACCAATGGATGCAACCACCTAGAGAGGTGGTTCTTTTTTACGGCGCAGTATGGGCTGTTGGGACGGATCAGGGATGGAGAAGGCACGCTCCCCAGATGTTGAGGTAAGATCGCGCCTGTTTGCTCCGCCCCAGTTCCGTCCGGCTCCCGGCCCAAATGGGCTCGTATGAACAGGGCCAAAGTTTTATTCAAAGTATAAGCTTTTGTGTGCAAAGCACACTTCTTCAGACAAATGGAATAAAATTTCCTCAAAGGTTACCTACAGGAAAAAAGAGGGTGAGGGGCAGCTGTTAGGAGGGGCCACCCAGAGCCAAAATGCATATGCAGAGCTGAAATTGGATCAGGTGGCCAGTAAGATCAATGGGTAGCAGCAAATTAGCATGTAAGTGCAAGAGTTAACCAAGAGATGTGAGAATGAAGCTAGAGTCCAGCAATGTAATAGTAGTTATATGTTGTAGTAGGCTCTCTTGCAGTAATTCAGCCTTTCAGAGAGTTGCATGTTACAGTATTTACTGTCAGACCATTTATATTGAAACTCAATATTAAGGTTATGCTGAAGTTTTCAATTATCTTGTGACAAGCTTCAGGGCAAAAGCAGTATCCTTTGAAAAGCAGCTTGTTTTTGCACATCCAATAGTACTTACTTATTATGAAGACTTTTGATGAAGGAAAACAAAAACAGACAAAATGAACAGGGTCAAAGAATTTGATCCAGACTCAAGTTTGCATTCTGTGTCAAATCATAAATGCAAATAAGCTTGGTAGTCCCTGAGTAGAGCCCTAATGGGTGCGGTCAGATGGCATGCTGGGAGTGGTTTAAATTGCTCCGGTCCCAATGCGTTTTTTTTTTTACCTGGAGAATCACGATCACACTCACCTCCTTGTTCCGGATCGCTGCGCAGCCACATCACTCCCCGCCATCCACATGCAGGAGTATGTGTTGGTTCCCCCCCACACACTTTGGGCATGCACACAGGTGGCCATCTGTAGAATTAAATTTTTTGTGCGTGCGCAGAACAGCAATTTCCACTTCAACTCAACTGCTGTAACGCTTCCCTTTAAACTTTAAAGGAACATTTCCCTTTAAACTTTTTCCCCGAAACTGGCCTCCGTGAGATCCCAAACTCCTCTAACCAACAAAACTAGGCACCATTTAAGCATTGTTTTTAATAACGCAGGAGCAGAGCCCCGCCTGTGCGCATACCGCTGACACTAAATTAAATGGCGGGTGCAGAGCGGAAGCCTTGGGCTTCTGACTGGAAGTGGCTTGACTCCGCAGGAGCGATTGGACATCAGAAAAGTGTGGCTAGAACTGGAGAATCAGGAAAACACCACTTGGGGACCTGGTAACAAAATCCTCCATTTTAAAGGGGGTTTGAGCTGGAAAGCGACAGCTGGGGACCAGTGTTCCCTCTAAGCTGAGTTAGTGTGAGCTAAAAAGGTAAAGGTTCCCTTGCTCGAAAGCCAGTCGAATCCGACTCTAGGGTTGCGGTGCTCATCTCCGTTTCAAAGCCGAAGAGCCAGCGCTGTCCGAAAGCTGAAGTCCACTGGCATCTTTATAGACCCACAACATTTGTTCTGGCATAAGCATTTGTGAGTCAGCGCTCACTTCGTCAGATGCATGGACGGTCTATCCAAACCAACTAAATTTATACTCAGGACTACAAGCGATAGACTTGTGTGGGGAGATGTTACAAAGAGAGGCCAGTTTGAAACAGTCATCACCAGTGCAAGAGAAATCAGTCCATACAGAGTGGATGAAGGCCAGTTTGAAACAGTCACCAGTACAAGAGTGGATGAAGACCACTGCCAACCAGACAAGACCAGTTAAGGACACTCCTCACCATTTCCCCCTCTCAGCTGAGTTAGCGTGAGCTGGCTCACAGTTTTTTAGCCTCCAGCTCACACATTTTTGTCTTAGCTCAGGAAGAATGGCTCCAGAGCAAACTAATAGATGCAGCAGCCAAATCACTCACTCACCATTTTAATGCCAGTCGCTCACAAAGTAGAATTTTTGCTCACAATACTCCACAAATAAGAGGGAACATTGCTGGGGACAGTGCGCAGATGTTGGGTGTGTGAACGTGGATATAAAATCCGTTACTGAAACGTGCTGAAAGCAGACTAAACGGCCCGTCTGAATGCACCCAATGAGTATTTTTAAGATTAGCACCAGGCTTGACATCACTGACAAGCTTTTGCTACTAAGAGGTTTTGATAAAGTTCCTCATCAAAGGCTCCTAAGTAAACTCAAAAATCATGGGATAGAAGGACAAGTCCTTTTATGGATCAAAAACTGGCTAATTAATAGAAAACAGAGAGTGAGTATAAATGGGCAATTTTCTCAGTGGAGGGTGGTAAGCAGTGGGGTACCGCAGGGATCAGTACTTGGTCCACTGCTTTTTAACTTGTTCATTAATGATTTGGAGATGGGAGTAAGCAGTGAAGTGGCTAAATTTGCGGATGATACAAAGTTGTTCAAGGTGGTGAAAACCAGTGAGGATTGTGAGAAACAGATCAACCAATATCATAATGCCCCTATATAAATCAATGGTGCGACCTCATTTGGAATACTGTGTGCAGTTCTAGTCACCACACCTTAAAAAGGATATTATAGCTTTGGAAAAAGTGCAGAAAAAGGCAACTGGATTGATAAAAGGGTTGGAACACTTTCCCTATGAGGAAAGGTTAAGGCGCTTAGGGCTCTTTAGCTTGGAGAAACGATGACTGAGGGGTGACATGACTGAGGTTTATAAGATTATGCATGGGAAAGAGCAGGTAGAGAAAGAGGTATTTTTCTCCCTTTCTCACAATACAAGAACTCGTGGGCACTCCATGAAATTGCTGAGCAGTCGGGTTAGAATGGATAGAAGGAAGTACTTCTTCACCCAAAAAGTGATTAACACATGGCATTTACTGCCACAGGAAGTGGTGGCGGCTACAAGAATGGACGGCTTCAAAAGGGAATTAGATAAGCATATGGAGCAGAGGTCCATCAGTGGCTATTAGCCACAATGTATAGATAGGGACTCTGGGGCAAGTGATGCTCTGTCATCTTGGTGCTGGGGGGGGGGGTCAACAGTGGGAGGGCTTCTAATGTCCTGGCCCCACTGGTGGACCTCCTGATGGCACTGGTATTTCTGGCCACTGTGTGATACAGAGTGTTGGGCTGGATAGGCCTTTGGCCTGATCCAACACTGGTGTCTCTTATGTTCTTATATTCTAGGTTCTGAATATGAAATAAAACTGTTGCCCATCCTTTACTTAGGGCTTATCAGGTTTTTTGTTCTGTATTTCTCCAACCCTAATGCCCAGTTTAGTATTATCTCCACTGACATATCTTGCCTATGTTGCCAAAAGAAAGTCACTGAAATGCCAGTATAATGCCCCATATCTTTTAGCATCTGTCTTTTCCCTTCTCCATTCCCCCTTCCTTCTTTCTTTCTCTGACTGTGCCCATCTTAGTATTTCATAATGTAAAAACACTATCCATGTTAAGTATAGTTTGTGAAATTGGGATTTGATTTGCAGGTGATCATTCAAATCTTTGTTTGCCTCAAAAATGTGGGTTTTTTTTAAACTTCTGACTTTCCCTCATCTTCCCTGCAGAGACAGGCTGGTATTGATCTTAGTCAAAAAGCCAAGAAAAAAATAGTACACATATGATCATGATAGCCAATGATTCTATTTAGAAGCCTGGTTTGTATTTGTGAGTTAATTACTAAGCTATCTTGGCAGAATTCCAGCATAGTAATAATTAGTGATATGTGCATCTGTAGCTTTGTAATCAGGTTAAAATAACAAAATATTTGTTTTTAAAATGCTTAGCGAACACAGAGAAGGATATTGCTTAATAAGCATATAAGGGTATGTACCTGCTGTTTTATAGTACTATATTTCAGTCAGTGTTTCAATTTTTTACAGTAAGTTAAATACCTACATACATTGAATAGATTTAAACACACAATAATCTCATATAATTTTGATTATTTAATATAGTTAGCTATTTTTTGCATGTCCCTTTAAAATTTATGATGGACTCAAAAACTAAGACTGCTTCTCGTGTTAAATTTCAAGGTTTGGGAATGGCTCCAGCAAGTTTTCTCAACTTTATATGAAAATTTAAGCAGATGTGATTATGAAACATAATCAGGAAGAGCTGCCATAAACTAGGTTTTTGTGGTCTTCTTTTAGCAAACCCATCTTATTTTGATCCAAGTCATTTCCTGATAAGTAGTGCTGTATGGTTTGACTGCATTTCTGCAGTATGCTCTTTCCCCCTTTTACCCTTGACCTGAATCTCAATCAGATGTTTCCATTATTTCTGTAATAGGGCTTTAGATCCAGGATTGGACTTGCCCTAAGCATTCCGCAATAACTTTGAAACAGGGCTCCCATCATGCGCTGCATCATTTTCGTCATCTACCCAGCTTTCCTTTTCATTTTACTTCACCCCACCTACTTTCCCCCACCTCCTAGGAAGCCTTGTTCACAGAGGAAAGTTTAAAAGCTTTCTACATTAAAGGATCTGTGGTGCAGTGGTCAGCATGCTAGTCTCACTACCTGGATGTCCTGAGTTTGAACGTCGGAGCGATACATTTTTTAAATATGTATTTAAAAAGAAAAAGAAAAAGCAACACCCCTCCCTCTTCTGGTGAACAGACATTTAGAACAATAAAAATTTTCCAAGCCAGAGCTGGCAAGTCTATCAGGAATGAAGGATCTAACCTAGACCTTCCCTTGCTGCACCATTTGCTGTAATAAGATGGCTATTATGAATTGCTTTTGTGCAGATGTTTTGAATACTTATATTATGTGACATAAATCTGTGGGGGGGTTGTTTTAATGGTTTTAAATTGTGATTTTATCATGTATATTTTGAATTAGTGGCCACCTTGGCGGCCCTTGTGAGGGCAGAAAGGTGAGATATAATTCTTTTTGTAAAAAAAACAAACTAATCTGTTTTGCCATGTACACTTTAACTGCCCTGTCTTCTCTATCAGTTCAGTAAGTCTGTGAAATATTGCCAGATAGATGATAGTCCTCTTGAGTCAGTGGTAGAGCATCTGCTTTGCATGTAGATAGTCCTCACCTCTCTAGTTAAAAGGACTGAGTAGTAGATGATATGAAAGAGCTCTGCCCTGGAGGTTGCTGCCAGAGTAGGCAATACTGACCTTGGTAGACTAAGGGTCTGAGAGTATAAGGCTGCATTATGTGTTCAGTGAGCTAAAGAGTTCCCCAGTATAGTCATTGTTTTGCTTGCTTCTTCAGCATTCTGCAGTTAATAAAATCTTGGAGGGAGGTGGTAGAAATAAAGCTGACAGATACTTTTATTAAATTACTAAAGGTTCTACTTGCATTTCATCTAAAAGCACAAAATAATATTTCTCTGTAAACATATTTTATTGCAATGGATGATTCCAGGTAAAATTACATTTCAAATTATATGATTATTAACTAATAATTCCACAGGGCAGAATCTGGGATTTTAGCCAATGGCGAGGGAATTCACAGTATTCATGGAGTATTGAACTGTGGCTTGCCTCTTTCAGGGCAGCTTGAATTTCATTACACAATGTAATTAAAGGAATGGATTTCTCAGACTGTAATAGGTATGGGCAAGCAAGCAATAGATGTCCATACTGGAAAGACTGGGAATGCTCTTGACATCTGCCTCTGTAGAACTAACTACTGGGAACAGGCATATCAGGAAATAGAAGCTTTCCTATTACCAGCCGCCTACATCTGCTTCATTTCAGCACACTATTAAAGAAATAAAGTAAAATATATCTCAGCCTTCGTGAGGAGAAGCCTGACTGATGAAATAGTTACATACTGCTGTGATATTGTTTATGCTGTAGGGGAGGATTAATGGAAAAATGTGTGCCACCCTGGTATTATTGGTATAATCCTGAAACAACTGGGCCAGCAGAAAAGAGGAGGTAGAATTCCCCCAAGACGCACTTCACCCCCATTTTAACCCTCTGGTTTTGCTCCCACCCACCCCCTTTGAAGCAAAACCAAAGGGTTAGATGAAGTCCCTTCCCCAGAGATCCCTGCCTCATTTCTCCTGGCTGTGGCAAGCTGTTGCCAGGAGAAAGGAAGCCCCTTCCAGGGTGAGCCCTGCCCCTGCCAGCAGAAAAAAAAGGGGGGGGGAGATCTGACATCTTCCCTCCCTTCATTTCTGCTCTCAGAGGCTCCCTGCCACCAGCAGAAAGGAAGCAGGAAAGATATCAGAATTTCCCTCCCTTACTTTTTACTGGTAGCGTTTCCCTCCACCAGCAGAAAAGGGGAAAGCTGACATCTTCCCTCCCTACCTTTCTACTTGCTGAGGCTCCCCTGCCAGCAGAAAGGAAGAGGGGAAGATCTGACATCTTCCTTCCCTATTGGCAGGGGCTCCCTGTCACCAGCAAAAAGGGGGGGGGGAGATCTGCTATCTTCCCTCCCTTCTTTCTGCTGGTGGCAGCTCCCCCCCCCCAGCAGAAAGCAAAAGGGGGCGAGATCTGACATCTTCCCTCCCTCCTTTCTGCTGGCCGTGGGGAGCTACTGCAAGCAGAAAGGAAGGAGGGATAAACACATTTTCATATAACTATATGAGAGAGAACTCATTAATGGATCATACTTGCAAACAGAAAATGTGTGTCAATAACTATTTGTTGTGAGTCATTTCAGAACATAGCTGTCACTAATGCAACTGAAATGAAACAATATAATTTTAAGATAAATTGATAATTTTTAGAGGCATAGGCTCAATTCCTACGCTCCCTTTCTGTTTAAGGTAGGTGCTTCTGCTCATGGAAGAGGGGAAGGATGAATTTCATCACAACCCCTCACTTCAACACCCCTAATCTTTCTGGAGGGCACAATTTGGGGTATAGATAACTGCAGCAGAAAAAGTGGGAAATTTATGAAGTGCCGCTTTGCTCATGCTGTATAGGATTGAGAACCAAATTATTCTACAAATTGTCCATAGGAGTCAGCAGTCATGAACCAGTGGAAGAAGCTGCTGCGCAAAGAGAGTCCCAGCATGACTTGGAAACCTTTACAGTCTTCAGATCAGGGACAGACATTGGGCAGTCTAGGTGGTTTGAGTCACCCCATAGCTTAGAAACACTTCTCATCAAAGGGAGGGAGCTGTTCAATCTGCAAACCTTCTGACCAGCTACAGAGTATAGTCGCAAATAGTAGGTAGTAGCAGACATTTGCTCCAAGGGAACTGATCTCTGTAGTCTGGAGATCAGTTGTGATTCTGGGAGATCTTCAGGCAACCCTATAGGAAGTATAGTTTAAGGCAGGTGTACATTGGCTGAAAGCTGATATATGAACAATCCCTGAAAAAGTACAGATAAAACCTTTATAGCTCCATCGTTTTTAACAGCCCAGGCAGCTGTGACTTGACAGATGGATCTGCACTTTCATTAGAGCACCTGCATGGGATAGCATTTTGGTCTGTGTAGCTTTATGGATCAATACATCAGTCTGTGACCTATTTAAGTCTATCGCTCACATTCTGCCTTCTCTTTCTATACCTGTTGTTTAAGTGGCTTTCACATAGGGAATATTATAGATACAGCAACAATATATTTGTTGGGAGTAGAGGGTTGGCAAGTCTTAAGCTATCCAGCTATTTATTTACCAATATGATGTTTCGACGAGTTGAATAATAAGCATAATGATTTCTACAGCAGAATCCTATGTATGTTTGTACAAGAGTGAGTTCCACTGACTTCCTACAGGATTCTAAGGAAAGCTGCACCCTTTTAAGTCCATTGCAAGTTTTTCTTTTCTTATCCCCCCCCCTTTTTTTTGCTGCTACAGCACCAGAGCCTTTGAGCATAAGGATGGGTATATTTGCATTTGTGAGGCCCCAACTGACTTTGGCGGTTAATTTATTGTTCATAGCACCTATTTGCATTAGGGAGGAGAGTTGCCTACAATCTCATATGAGACCCCTGGCCCAATTGGAATCTGTCTAATGGAAGACCACTGGGTACCTTGTGCTTGAAGACCCTCTATTACTGTGCCTTCATAAATGGAAGTAGTGAATTTATACGAGTATTTATATCTTCTGATTATTTTTAACAAACATTTATTTTCCTTTATAGGAAAAATATGATAATCTACCTGCAAATAAATTATTTTATTCAAATGTGTGTAATTGCTTTTGCATTTGCCTCTTGTTGCTATTTATGAATATCATTTTCACACCCCTCCCCTCTTCTCAGTTTTGGTATTTCCTTTAAAGGCAATAAACATTGTTCACTTAGATGCATAAAGGCTGATTGTGGGAGCCTTTCATATTTCAAATTCAGATTCTAGCAAGACATTACTTAAGTGAAGTAATAATTGTGGGCCTTGACCGTTCTGACACCACATGCCTGCTGGGAGCAGAGTCCAATCTGCTACTAAATAGCTGGGTGCCATCTCATTCACTGACATTTGTTCTGAACATGCATTGCTATTAGGAGGACCTATTTCTTCTGCTTGAATGATAAAGGGTATATAAATAATGCTAAATGCAGGAATATTTTGTCTGCAAGATGGGGAGGGGGGACATCAGCCCTAGGAGGTACAGCTAATTACACTAAAACTAAATTAACTGACCACTCATGGCCTACATTTCCTGTAGATCTGAATTAGTTATTTTTCACTGATCAAAATAATTACAGCACAGTTTTGCATATATTTAAATACAACTCCTTTGCTGTCTTACTTTAAAGGAAGGAGTGAGAGAGAACCCAAGATCCCATGATATTTTGAATGCTAATCCTCCTCTTTAAAGTAAATGAAACAGTCTCTTTACTGTCAGTTGCAGTCCTTTTAGGACAAATAATCTATGTACTTTGTGAAGGGAAAAAGTAATCAAAAGGCTGGCACGATGAAATGTGTTTTTGAAAGATTTCAACTGGAATCCTGATGCGGAAGCTCTTCTGAGACAAAATGGGTAGAAGTGTTTCTTCTTAGCCAAAACATGGCAGGCCCCGGAGAGCTGCTTGCATTCTGATTATGATCAGAAGGTGTATTTGACTGCATCAGGTCCAGATTAAAACTTACTAAATGAACAAGCATAAATAGTCCACTCAAGCTAATGCAAAAAAAAAATATTGGAAGTAGAGTTGCTACAGGAGCTGCAGAATCCTGGCAAATTTCTGAGTTTCTAGTTCTGTTAATCTTGCATTGGTGTCTCAGAACCCAGCCCCTGTGCAGTCCAGCAGCCTTCCTTAGTGCTATAGCATGAACTTATGCAATTCTAGTGAGGCAAAATCATGTGTCCCTTATGTACTGTACCATAATGGCCATATAATAGCCCTGGGTTTTGCTGTCTTGCTCTGTTAGTCCTGCCAAGACTAAAGGTGCAAGACTCAGGCCATTGTATTGATGTGGAAAAAAGCCTGAGGTATAGGTTGGGCTGCTGTGTGGTGAATCCAGGAGATTAAATAAATCAGTATACTTCTGAGTTCAGTTCCAATTTAGGTTCATTTATGATTATTCCCCCCCCCCCCCAGTTTGGTTCTGGATCAGGCCAATCACAGTTTGGAACTAATTTAACACAATCAACTAGTTCCCGTCTAGTTAACAAGATAAAATTTAATATCATGCTAGTTTGCATATATAAACTGGTTAATATAATTGTTATACTATATTCTAACTGAATTGCCAGCCCACCGACACACCCCAGCAGGAGCAGGGAATTGACTCCTCGCCTCTCATTTCCCTCGGCTGCTTGGAGTGGCAGTGGGGGGGAAATTAAAGGCCATCAGTCCAATACTGTGACATCACTTCCAGGGAAAACCTAGAAGAGACACCAGTCCTCTCTAGAATCACCAAAAGTTCCAGCAATTCATAGAGAGGCATGGGATCACTTCAAGGTTTTCTTGGAAGTGACCCACACCACCACCAATGCCCCCCCCCCACAGTGTCCTACTAGTGCCAGACCATTCTTGTCAACCTCATGAGTTGGGGTTGCCTATTTTCTATTTGGTGAAATGCTCTTCTGCTGCTGCTGCTGCTGCTGCTGGTGGTGGTGGTGGTGGAGGAGGAGGATTGTTATGAGGGTTGCCAACCTCCAGGTAGTGGCTGGAGATCTCCCACTATTACAAATGATCTCCAGATGACAGAGATAATTTCAACTGAAGGAAATGGTTCCTTTGGAATGTGGACTCTATGGCATTATACACCATTGAAGTCCCTTCCCTCCTCAAACCCCATTCTCCTCATGCTCCACCCCCAAAATCTCCAGGTGTTTCCCAACTGGAAGTTAGCAACCCTAATTGTTACTAAATCCCTATCCTTCTACAGACTCCTCCCATAATGTATGCAGCAGTCTTCTTGGAATCCCCTGAATTCCAGGGAGAGTATTTTGGAATAAAGAATCACAGTCCACTACAGCAGGGTCTCAGTTAATTACTCTCAGCATTACACAATTAAGAAGGGTACATTTACACATCCATCTCCAATTTTCATATATTTGTTTACTTCTCTATGTCCCCCCCCAATTAAATCCAGACAAATGGTGACCATATAAACGAAACTTATTCTTCCTGTTTGGTCTTTGCATTTGTTAAACATCTTTTGTTTTGCTGTATGCTAATTTACTGCTCACCCTCTATCTATATATATGGACTAGTAAATTCCATTTCAGTGTATCTGATGAATGATTGAATGTGTGTGCACACAAAAGAGAGCCAGTTTGGTGTAGTGGTTAAGTATGCAGACTCTAATCTGGGAGAAATGGGATTGATTCCCCATTCCTCCACTTTCAGCTGCTGGATGACCTTGGGCAAGCCATAGTTTTTTTCAGAGCTGTTCTTGAAAAAGCAGTTCTTGAAAGAGCTCTCTCAGCCCCACCTACCTCACAGGGTGTCTGTTGTGAGGAGGGAAAGGGAAAGGAGTCTGTAAGCCGCTCTGAAACTCCAAGTGAAGGGTGGGATATAAATCCAATCTCCATCACCACCACCACCACCTCCTCGAATAAAACTTTGTTGGTCTTAAAGGTGCCACTGGATTTGAATTTTGTTCTTTTGCTTCAAACCAACACAGCTGCCCACCTGAACCTATCTGCAGGGATAAGTGTTTATCAGGCATGCTAGTGTTCTCTCAGTAATGAATTTATGTACAGGAGAGAATTCTGACATGCATTTTTTTGCCCCCCATGGGGCATTTTTTTTTAAATTTGCATTTTCTAAAAACTACAACAAAAAATAGGAAGGGGATCTACAATCTAAGGGAGAAAGTAAAGCAAATCCACTAAAACCCCAAGAGATGGTGAGCATACATAATTCCGCTGGATCCCCAAGTGCTTGTTCCGGTGTGCTGCTCTTAGTCCCATTCAGGAGCTCTGCGGGGGGACCTTCGGGGCACCAGAATGCCTCGATCCGCCGGCTGCCTGCTGGGGGGGAGAGGCAAACAATCCCCATGGCTAGGAGCTCATTCGCAGAGCTCCTGGGGAGCATGGACAATCGCGCCCCCTCCCTTCCACAAGCTCACAAGCAACCGAGGATTGCGGCCACCTTCAGAAGCGCCAAAAAGCGGAAGCTCTGACCTGCATTTTGATATGTTATTGCCCAGACAGGTTTACCAGAGACCGGCAAAACACTATGGAATAGGGGAGATGCTAATTCTTTACTTTCCATAGAAATTCTTTCCTCTGATTTTTTTTTTCTTTATTGCTTGTAAAATAGTGGTAGCACAGACATTCAGAAATGGAAGGCTTGCCCTGACCCAGATAGACTGGGCAAGCCTGATCTCATCAGATTATGGAAGCTAAGTAGAGTCAACTCTGGCAAATACTTGGATGGGAGAACTCCTTGAGATATCAAAGGTAGGGGTAGGCTTTATTCAGCCACTTCCATATTATCCAGACCCTCAGTAGAGGTCAGTTACCAGAGGTTGCCATGACTTCCAGGTGCACACACAGTCAGTCACCAGAGGTCACCATAATGTCCAGGTGTGCGTGCATGCACACACACATACACACACAAATACAAAAAAGAAAAAGAAATGGACTCACCAATTTCAGTCAAAAGTGGGTCCTAGTTCATAATCAGTTTGCCAGCAGCACTGAGTGCAATCATAATTTTAGCTTTGTTGTAACCTTTAAGTAGGTAGTCCTTTCCTGCCCAATGCCTCCCATACCCATAGAGTGAGAGAAGTATATACCAAGTTGAAATAGAACCCCATATACTCACATGTGTAAATGTTTTAGTGGAATCCTAATTCTAAAATGGGAATTTGAGAATTGAAAATTCTGATCTTGATTATTTTCAACATAGGCATTAAAATAATAATTCAGTTCCAATAAAAAGGTTAATTGAGTTTTTAAGTTTTAAGTTTGGTTTTGACCCCTGACTGAAACATAAAGAGCACATGGGAGATATCCAGTCTGGTAACACTTAAAGCAAGTATCATCTTTGTCGTAGCACCTACACGACATGCTGTTTTTTAAAAAGGATATTAACATCTGGAAAATGAACAATGGTTCTGGTGTGTGTGTGTATGTGTACGTATAGGGTATTGCCCAAAACTGCTTAATTGGGATCAGATAATTATTCCAAAGACTGCTCTGAGTGCAATACTATCCCTGCCTGTCAGTTGTGCATACCTTGTTATACTAGCATTAAATTTTCACCAGAAATGGCATCTTTCAGAGGAAAAATAACCTCTGTGCTATTATTTTGAGTCAAAAGTCCAGTTATGAAAATAATGAGGTGAGTCTGTTGACATGAATAGCCTTTTCCCCTCCTCTGACTGGTTTGGGCTTTTACAGGTCTGCAATGACTGTTGACTATATTTTTATTTTTATTTTAAAATAGCACCTTATGGTTCTTAATGGGCTTTGATTGCACATCTTCATGTGTATCATACATTGTACTGAATATCATATAGTGTCCTGCAAAGGTTTGCCCCAGGCACACACCCACAATGAAGACATGAGACAGCAGTTTAAGCTTAACTAGTTTATTTAATTAAGCTGACCTACATCATATTAAATATGCTAACATATGTAATTAAAGATGGGCATGAACTGCATTTTGCAGTTCAGTTCATGGTTTGTGGCTGAACCAAAAAACCAAACCAAAACCCAATAGGCCAGTTTGCAAACCGAACTGGTTCATAATGGTTCATGAGGCATTTAAAATGTGAACCCCTGTTTTCTGCTCCCCACAAACAATGGTGAGGAGCAGAAAGTGGGGGTTTGAATGGCTCCAAGCATTTCATCCTGAACTTTCTGGTTGCCACAGCTTTTCACAGTGAGAAGAAAGTGGGATGAAATGGCTGGGAGACATTTTACCCCCTGCTTTCTGCTTGTCGCAAAAAGCCGTGGCCAACAGAAACCAGGGGATGAAATGGCTGGGAGGCATTTCACACACACACACACACACACACACACACACACACACAGACCGCTTTTTGCTCAATGTCAAAAACCACAGTGAGTAGAAAGCTGAGGGGGAAATGGCTCTGAGCCATCGAAGCTCCTGCTCCCTGCAGCTTTTTGTGGAGAGCAGAAAGCAGTGATTTCAATGGCTCAGAGGCATTGAAACCAAACAGCTGAACAGCGGGGACCTCCCACCACTCAGCTGTTTTTTGTGAAGAACAGAAAGCAGGTGTTTCAATGGCTCAGAGCCATTGAAACACCTGCTTTCTGCTCTTCACAAAACACTATGAACGCCACCAAAATTTGTGGAAGTTTGTGATGTCTCTTCAGTATTCAAACTGGGCAAAATTTGTGATGAACATTAGTTCATGAGCTGGTTTATGCCCATTCCTATATGTAATTGGGCAGGCTGCATTAGGAGGCTTGACCATGGCTGTCTTTATTGGGCAAGTACACCAGAGCTGGCCAGTGTCTCTCACCAGTCTTGTTTATCATTGCCTGCACACAAACCCAGCCCCTTCCTCTGATGCACCACAAAGCTACTAGCAGGTTCGTAAAGATGTTGCTCAGCACCAAGGGCTCTTCATTCCAGCCACACCCTGCCACACAGCCAGTGATGTGCTGTTCCAGACACAGCCTCCATCATTCTTGATGTCTCAGGGAGCTTGCTAATCATCCTTACCTATCAATTCACCCTATCCCTGCCACATATACACACACAGCTTGGTTATATCCAGGTGCACATCCCTAAATAGTAGTTCCATTCTTTCAGCATGTTAGTATTTTCCAGTATATAAAAAATGATTGAGTAGACCATAGTTCTTGTCGTATTGTTGTATTCTTGTCTACAAAATTTATCTGAGTCTGACAATACTCTTATCAAATCCTGCACTTCTATTTTCCCTGTCATAGTAATTGCCTTTATGGATGCTCTTTTGTATCTCCACCAATGAATCCTAATGCTACATATAATTCCATTGCAGAACAAACAGGTTAGCCTCACTGTGCAACTTGCTATGCTTGATTCTAAATACTGAGGATGAGGCTCCACAGCAAATTAGCCAAAATAAGATCACAAAATTACATTTCAACATGCAAAGCAACCTTCTACCATTGGCCCATGTAGCTCAAGGCAATGACCATCCCTTGCTCAGACGAAGAAGGATTTTTCTAAACATTTGCTACCTGGAAATCTTTAAGTGGAAATACTAAAAACTGAACCTGGGACCTTCTGCATGCAAGACATGCCCTGTTGCTAAACCATGATGACATGCGCTTTACCACTTGGTAGAGCCCTGAGCTTCCCCTCTCAAATACTTTAAATCACTTTATGTCTTCTTGGTGTTCTGCCATTCATTAACAGAATTGATTAATTACTGGAAATGTTTTAGACTTAATAGGTAAAGGTAAAGGTTCCCTTGCTTGAAAGCCAGTTGAATCCAACTCTAGGGTTGCGGTGCTCATCTCCGTTTCAAAGCCGAAGAGCCAGCGCTGTCCGAAGACATTTCCGTGGTCATGTGGCCGGCATGACTAGACACCAAGGCGCACAGAATGCTGTTACCTTCCCACTGAAGTGGTCCCTATTTATCTACTTGCAATTTCTTGCTTTCGAACTGCTAGGTTGGCAGGAGCTGGAACTAGAGACGGGAGCTCACTCTGTCATGCGGCACACTCAGGTCTCGAACTGCTGAACTACTGACCTTCCACAGCCTGCAGTTCAGCATCTTAACCACTTGAGCCACCACAGACTTAATACCCATCCTTAATTTTGAAACATTTGTTTAAACTGCAGCTAGTCTTTTCATTCATAGTCCATTTTACAGTCATAAATTGTTTCCCATACTTACAGAATACCATAATTTGCTAGAAGCTACAACAGTAGCTTCACGTTCCTGGGACTTCATGTTCCTGGGATCCAAGAACCCTGCAGATGGTGACTGCAGCCATGAAATTAAAAGATGCCTGCTCCTTGGGAGGAAAGCGATGGCAAACCTTGACAGCATAATAAAAAGTAGAGACATCACCCTGCCAACAAAAGTCCGTATGGTCATGCTTTTGAATTATGGTGCTGGAGAAGACTCTTGAGAATCCCCTGGACTGCAAGAAGTTCAAATAAGTCAGTCCTAAAAGAAATCAACCCCGACTGTTCCCTGGAAGGCCAGATACTGAAGCTGAAGCTCAAATATTTTGGCCACCAAATGAGAAGGGAGCACTCCCTGGAGAAGACCCTGATGCTGGGAAAGATTGAAGGTCAAAGAAGAAGGGGATGGCAAAGGATGAGATGGTTATCTTTTTAGATAATGTTTATATAAGTAACCTTCTGTCTTATCTTACTCACTGTTGTAATATCGCTTTTTTAAGAATCACTATTTCTTGTACTTGAAATCTTTGAAACCACTGTTTGTTTGTTGTTATAATGGCTATTAATAAAAAGTTAATGATTTAAAATAAAAGGATGAGATGGTTAGACAGTGTTATTGAGGCAATGAATGTTAAGCAAACTTCAGAGCATGACGGAAGACAAGAGGGCCTGGCGTGATGTGGTCCATGGGGTCGTGAAGAGTCGGACTCGACTGTGCGACTAAACAACAACAACAACACAACAGTGGCAGAGAAGCAAGATATGCTGGTTTCCCCCCCCACACATACACACACTCAACCTTCTATGTCTGCTCACTGTTGGACCATGATATGTTCTTATCTATAATAGACAACATTTATTTTGATGTCGTGATCCTGTGCACAGCTGCACAACTTCCTGTTGAAGTGGTAGTGGTACTTCTGAATAAAAATGCATAGGATTTAAAGACACCTTCTGTTCTCTTTCACTGTTGTCTGCTGGCCTACCAAGGGCTGGTGGGGAAAAAAGTGTTTCTAGAAGTGGCATTGCACCAACAGCACAGCATCACTTCCGGTGAATACATGGATGTCACATTTCTGGTGTGACACTATAGCATCCAGACAAAATTATGACTTTACCACAGAGTTTTGTCTGAATCTTAGAGCTGACAAAACTAGTAGGATTTGTCTGCAAATATATTTTCGAATCCTAAATTCTTCGATTCCCTGCTACTTCCCTTCTATTGTTTCTGTAGATACATTTCAATGTGCAGCTACTGAGCAGAGGAAATAAATGTCTGAGATGAATTTTTGTGTTCTTTAGTTTCACACATTTTTTTTCTTTTATGCAGGTATAACACATTCCTCAATTGTTTTTAAGGTGTAGTGTTAATAGCAGTAATTACATGGTCCTTTATCAACACTTCCTTAATTGTCACCCACTGTTATTTACATGTGAATACAGAAACAGCCCTTTACTAGCTGCCAGGCAGCTGGGAAGATGTCACCCGCATAATTTATATGATGACTAATTAAAATGAATGAGCTTCCTAGAATGTCCTCAGCACTCTTTGCTGGATGAAGGTTGTTAAAAAAATCCAATGCAGAAACAATAAACTCCTTATACAAAGTATGAATAACTGCATGTTTAATTTGGTGTTAATCTGCTTCTTGCCAAAGTTGAAGTAATTTTAAAACTGCTTAATATCTGTACAAGATTTTGGTTCTCTTCATTAAATGTCAAATATAACACAGAGATTAGATCCTCATGCCATTTTATAAATACCTGGTTATGAAAATGAAGTTAACACTTCAAGGCGTTGCATTTCTCACTCACATTTCATCCCACCATAATGTTGGGAAAAAAGCAAATGATTTATTCTCTTCTCTCCCCCCCCCTTGGAGCGACTGTGCTTTGTTGCTAAATTTTGTTATAGTGCTGTTTCCCTCACTATACTAAGCCTCACTATAGTAGCACACAGCTTCTCTTCACAAATCTTACAACCACAACAAAAGGGATTGACAAACCCACGTGTTCAAGCCCATAGAAGCACATCAAAAGCAGATGTCAGAAAATGCCTGCTCACAAATCTAGATATCTTAGGTTCTTTTCATATGGGTTTTTAAACCTGTCTTCTGAAGGCAAACAGATTTATTTTTAAGAATTCACACATCTAAAGGATAAAGGGCAAACAAACAAAAAAACAGCTTTGGAAAACTTTGATTCAAGCTTCATTAACTGCAGGAGAACAGTGTTTCACCCTGAAGGTGTATGCAAACTTAAAACAACAATATGTTTGACTTCAGAACACAAAATGGGTGAAAGGCCATGTGAAAGGGACCCTAGAAAGATAATACCATACAGCAGCAGTGCAGACTTTTTTCTAAATTGCTTGCTCCTTTCCATCTTGTTTCCAGATTTGAGGCATTTGTTTGGGAATAAGTAAGGTAATAAAACACTTCAGAAGGTTTGTGTGACTACTTGGCATTTGATCTGTGCCAATAAACCTAGTTCCTTATGCTACATTTGTTTTCTTCTTGTTGTTGTTCAGTCGGACTCTTTGCGCCCCCATGGACCAGATCACGCCAGGCCTTCCGGTCTTCCACCGTCCTCTGAAGTTTGCTAAACTTCATGTTTGTTGCATCTATGACACTGTCTAACCATCTCATCCTTTGCCGTCCCCGTCTTCTTCTTGTAGCATAGATTTAATCCCAAACAATTTCTATCCCATCAGCCTGGTAGGAATTAGGATTACCACGTCCAAACGATAAGCCTGTGGGAGATTTACCAGGATGCTCTGAAAGAGGGGAGGGAAGAAGCACACCGTGCCTACATCACCTCTGGGTGACATGGGGACATTGGAGTCAACATGCCTACATCATCCAAAAGTGACATAGGCATGTCAGTGACGTCGGGGCCGACTGGTTTTTGGACAAAAAACTATGGTTTGAAGCTAATTCTACCATAGTGTTTATCCCAAAACCCAGAGCATTCCCCCCCCCATGTCACTTCCACGTGATGTAGGCACATTGCATTTGGGGCAGTAATGATCATTTTACACTATTTATGTGCTTTTCTTTTTATGCTGTCACTTGTTATATAGTATTTATCGAATGGACTGTAAACCCACTTAAGAACAACAGTTCTGAGGATACTTGGGATAAAAATAATTTTTCTGTGCCCCATATTACACAGAGAAATGGGAACTGTGAACAGAGCATCCTCACCTCAAAAACTCATGTCGGGGGGAGGGGGGTTACGACCAGTGATGGTTGGTAGCCATTACACGCAGCTCGCCGTCTGTTCGCTCTTAATTTATTATTTTCAACCCTTTTGAATTTATTTGAGATTCTGAAAAAATGCCTCCGAGGCAAGATAAGAAGGGGAAGCAGAAGGCAAAGGGAAAACATTGATAATATACCTTCTTTGACAAAGTTTTTTGCTCAAGCTGAAGCCGAAGCTGGAACCTCGTCCACAATGGACTTAGGAAATACTGATAAGGAAGGGGCTACTCTTACAACAACTTTTCTTTTAGAAGCCTTCGCTAAACAACGACAAGAGTTAAGAATGGACATTGTGGAAATGCTAAAACCAGCATTCCAGCGTATGGATGAATTAGAACAGTTTAAGCAAACTAAGCAAACAGCTGATAATGCTTTAAAGAAGGTATCTGCCTTGGAGAAACAAACTGCCTGCAGCTCCCCTGATTTATGGGCTAGAGAACACATTCTTTCTTTGGATTATCGTTCCTGTGAGTTGCATCTGAAATCCAGAGGATTTAAACCAAATGTTGAAGAAGGAGCAGAACTAATTTTTTTATTGCTAATTGGCTGGTTGTCATTTTAAATCTGGAGGAAGGAGTGGCTCCTTTAATTCAAAAGGCTTGTCGGATGGGCAGACAACGAGAGGAAACAGCAAATGCTTCAGTTTATTATAGAGACATTGTTGTAGTTTTCAAGGACTTAACCAGACAATGGATATTAACACAGGCAAGAGAAAAAAATAGTTTGGAATATCAAGACATAAAGATACAGGTGTTCCCTGATCTGCCACCAGAATTCCTCAAGATAAGAAGGGAGTTGAAACCAATTACAACTAAACTCCAGGAGTTAGGCATCAAGTATCATTGGCTGAACACAGGCAAACTCTGTGTGGAATATAAGCAGGTGATTTATACAGCTTTTGACCAGGCATCTGAAGAGCAGTTGCTGGCTGCTTTAAATAAATCACCAGGTGAACTACTGGAGAAGACAGACAACAAAAGGGAAGCAAGATCACCTCCCACCCCATTTAAAGCAACCAGAATCTGTCGTTCTGAAGACAGAGAAGAGCCGGATGAACATATAGACTCTGTTTAAACGACAAGCATTCATGTTTTTCTCTGAGGACTGCCCTTGTTATATCTGAAATAGGGCGACCGGGTAGTTGCGAGCGTGGGGGTATGTGCCCTCCCTTCAACAGTCCTTGGGTGAAAGGTTAAGTCCTTTCGGCCCGTGGGCCTCCCTTGAACTGAACTCAGGTTCAAAGAAGAATAGAGAAAGAAGTACAATGATTGGTTTTCAGCCTGTGTATGTTGTTTCAAGTTTGTGGTTATGTTGAAAAGTTTTACTTAAAATACTTAAAATGCAGCATAGGTTAATACTGAGAAGACAGACGAACTGAAGAGATAGAAGAAAGGGATAAAAGCTTTTATTGTAGATTATTAAAGCAATTAAAAATGTATATGTACATTTATAAAAAACAAAAGAAGAAATTGTGATGTAAGAAGTATTTATATATTACTAGCTAAAATTGTAATCTTTATTTGTAATACAGTTCTTCAATAAAACAAAATGCAAAAACAACAACAACTCATGTCTTTAATTAAAGTGAGATGACTGGATTACTCTATTCAGAAGATCCAGTCTTTGGTCTCTAATGCTACAGTTGCATTCACTTTCTTGATTTCTCAGATTCCCCCCCCCCCCCCATTCTACAGATAAATAGATGGCTGTGGCCACCTGGATTGGTGACAGTGGGTGGCCTGGACATTGCACATCACCACCAGAGGACCGGGACCTGTCCCAGCCAATGTGGCCTTTAAAGACCAGCATAAAAGTGGCAAGAGAAGGGAGGATGGAGCCATGGGATAAAGAGAGGCTCCTAGGGGCTAGCAGCAGGTGAGTGCTGAGGCAGTGAGGCCCTGAACAGCAGAGGAAGGTGTCAGGTAGTAGACACCCTGGGGAAGACCACTCAAAACATGGGAAAGGGTGTGTGTGAAAGCTGCAGATCTGTGAGGCCAAGGACAGCTAAGAGAGACTTTGGTGTGCAGATATAAGAACATTATATCAGATAAATTATCCATATAGTTCAGCATCCTGTCTCACACAGTGGCTAACCAGTTTCTCTGGAGATCCAACAACAGAGCATAAAGGCCAAGGTCTTCCTCTGATGTTGTCTCCTGGCACAGGTATTCAGAGGTTTACTGCCTCTGAACACGGAGGTTCCCTTTATTCACCATGGCTAGTAGCCATTGATAGACCTATCCTCCATGAATCTGTCTAATCCCCTTTTAAAGCTGTCTATGCATGTGGCCATCACTACATCCTTTGGCATATTACATTTTAATCTTCCATTGTGTAAAGAAGTATCTCCTTTTGTCCATCCTGAATATACTGACCATCAGCTTCATTTTGTGTTCTCAAGTTGTAGTATTTGGGGAGAGAGGGAAAAAGTTCTTCTTCTCAACTTTCTCACCCCCATGAATAATTTTATAAACCTCTTTCATGTCCCCTCCCTTAGTTGTCTCTTTCCTAAATTGAAAAGTCCCAGTCTCTTCAGTCTTTCCTCACAGGGATGGTGTTCTTGTTGGAAAATTGGTAAAAATAGTTAAATATTCAGCTTTTGCAATGGATCTTTGTTCACTGGAGAAGAGGCATTTTCTTTCTATGTAAAAATCTTTATTTCTAAAGGGAAGGGTACACAGGAAAATCCACAAAACAACAAACACCTGAGACTACATGCTTGCAACAACAGACACACAGATACTAATGGCGATTCTTCCTTTCTTCTTGACTTCTAAAAGGAAATCACCTGAATGCATTAACCAATGGTTGTTAGTAAATAGGCTTCAGTTTCCTGGGCTTTCTTCCCATTGGCTTTCTGCCAGGTTCTCTTCCAGTTCAGTCTAAACAATAGCACATGAGGTAAACACATTAACCCCATAATGACTGAATTTAGACTTTGCAACACACATATTTCCAACAGTTCTGACCCCCTAATCATCTTGGTTGCCCTCTTCTGTAATTTTTCCAGCTCTTCAATGTCCTTTTTATGATATGATGACCAGAACTGCACAAAGCATTGCAAATGAGGTTACACCACAGATCTATATGCGGCATTATAATGTTTGCTGTGTTATTTTCAATCCCTTTCCTCATAATGCACAGCACAGAGTTTGCCTTTTTCACTGCTGCAGCACACTGGGTTGACATTTTCATTGAGCTATCTACTACATCCCCAAGATGTTTTAAACTTTTGGTCTCAGTAAGTTCCAATGTGCATCACCTTACACTTACCAACATTAAACTTCATCTGCCACATTGTTGCCTACTCACCCAATTTGTGGAGATCCTCCTGGAGCTGTTCATGGTCATCCTAGGTTTTCACCATTCTGAATAATTATGAGTTATCTAAAAACTTGGCCACAACTTTACTTAGCCCAAGTTCCAGACCATTTATGAACAAATTAAATAGTACCACCCCAATACCGATCCTTGTGGAACCCCGCTGCTTACTTCTGTCCACTGTGAGAAATGTCCATTTATTCCCACCATTTATTGCTTCTCTTTCCTTCCTGTCATTTAACTAGTTTCTCAGCTCATACAGGAATATGTTTATAGCCAAAGCCAGTAGTGCTATAAGTAGAAGCCAATTCTGAACTGAGCAAGGATTGGCAGGCCAGCAGCACTACTGAACAGTTCAGAATTGACTTCTGTTTAAAAAAAAATTAAAAAATGATAAGTTGCCCACTAAAGTTCTATACAATGGCCCCGGTCACACGGGCCAGATAACATGGGGGGGAGGTGGGGCTTTTTGCGCCATCGCAATTAGAGTCGCCATAACGTGATCCCACGCGTCAGCAGCACGCCACGGTTCCTTCCCTCCACACCTGTGCATCAACGAGGGGCCGGAGGGAAAAGCCGCAGCTGGCGCAATCACACCGAGGGACTCTGGAGGCAGCCCGTGACAAACCGGTTGCTAGTACCTTCGAGCAGGTAGTTTTTAATCGCACATTTTTGGCGGTACGCCACCAGTTGGCCACAGATGTGCTCCACTTCCCAGATGTTGCGGTGTGATTGCGCCCGGATAATCCACCATGCAATCGTCGCTCTCCCGTGGCAAATCCTCCGTGTGAACAGGACCAATGTTAAATATATATTCATACATTCTAGTGCATTGCACTTGTATCTGTTCTTGTTACTTTGGTTACCAGCTGGTAACAAGGAAGTTATTAATTTCAGCCCCACAACTCAGACAACCTTGTAGCTGTCACCATTTGCCATGTGTTCCAATATTATTTTTAAATGCCTTTTCACAAAGAACTGTGGGTTGTTTTGGGTAAGCTACTATAATGATTTCTGTCAGTGCAGTATATGAATCACCACAGGAAATGCATTGCCCTCCTTTGTCACAGTCAGTGAAGAGGACAGAAAGATCAAAGTAGCTGACAGAAGTCACTATCACCACCAGGCCTAGAAGGTTACATTTTAATAATTCTCTCTTGTTTCAAATCCTCTAAATATATGCTGCTGCTGTGCGATCCTTTTTGGTAGTACAAAACACCAAAATAATTAGCAGCATCACAGATGCAAATGATGCTGTTCATTTTAAAGAACTTTGCATAATGCCCCTATGATTACTAAGGCAATTACAATATCAGTTGCATGTCATTATTAATCATTTTAATAACTTCTGTATACTAAATTTAGCTCCATTTTAAACTCCTAAATCAAAATATTCCTTTTCATTATAGTCATCATCTCTTCAGATTTTCCTCCTTTTTTCTTTGCCTTGTGATTCTTCATCTTTATTAAACTTCTGTTTCTGAATAGCGTGAGCCACATCATTGTTTTAAAACTTCGGCTGTTCATCACTTGCGCTCGGTAACTGAGAAATTACTAATGCCGTGAGTAATTTTATATATATATGCCTCTTCATTATTTATTAATTGTGGTATAAGTATTGTTTTAGTCATGAATTTCTCTTAGTGCATTTTAAACACAGAAGGAAGATGCTGTGATTTTTCTTTTAAATAATGGGGTGAGGCTCTAGGTTTTCTCCTCTTCTATCCTTGCATTGATAGTGTTTCAACCTGCAGATAGCTGCATAACCCTTGTAAGTCAGTTGAAGTCATTGGGCTTAGAAAGGTGCAGCTCTACTGAGGATTGTACAGTTGGTGGTTCAAATTTTTGTTTTTCACACAAGAAAACAACTGAGACCCAAGATTTCTGACATAAATGCACCTCTCTGCTATGTCTTCAGGGCTACATTCAGAGACACACATTCTATTTTCCCGGAGCACTGTGTGGAAAGACATCCAGGGTGACATAGTAGCAACAGGCTTTTCAGTTAACTGTGTGTTGCAGTTTCTTCTGTGCTCTGCATATTAATCAGTGTCACTTACTGATTTTCTTTTGACACTTCAGAAACATAAAATGAATGCCATCTTTCAGGGGACAGGAGCACCATGGCATTCTTCATTCCTTTTTTCTTCATATCCTCCATCTGCATGACCCTTGGATCCTGTTCACAGATGAAAAGAAAAAGGCAGAGATACTGCATCTGAAGAGACTTTGTGGGTGCAAGGGGTGAATCCTTTTGTGGGTCGCTTCAACAGGCCTGCCAACCATCAACCCAGTGTGCAATCTGAAACTGAAGTATTTAATTTTAAGTAGATGTCAGTGGGGAATTGTTCTTAAATTGCTTCTGGATTTGGTTGTACAGGAGGCAACGTCATACACACACACACACATACACAATCAATCACCCTGATGTTGTTTCCTTAATTTTATTTGCATGTCTGGACCTGACAGCACGTGACATGGCAAATCAGCACAGACCAACAAATCCTAAAAAGCACAACTGCAAAGATACAGTTAGATGAACAATATATTTGAAACCAAAGATAAATTATAAACATATATGTGAGGCACCCACAAGAACTTGGGGGCATCTCATGTCCGTTTCCGCAGTGTTTCCTCTTCCCCTGCTCTGAAAGCCCCCATAACCTCTCCCTTTTTCTGATTCCTTTTCTCCTTCCCATCCACCACCCAATCAACCTTTCTCCTTTATGTGTCCTTCCTTCCCTCCCCCCATAGCCTCTTTCCTTTTCCCGATTCCTTCTCTCCATCCCACTCACCAGCCCACCAACTTTTATCTGCCCCCCTTTCATGTTTCCATCCTTCCCTCCCCCTGGGAACTTCTCCCAAGAAAACTCTGGCCAAGTTGTGCAGTGCTAGTTGAACCTCAAGCAGTTGCACAGTGGGGAAGCTGCAATGACTTGCAGGGGACACCTCACTTTTCCCTGTATCCCCTCCCCATGCTATTTCCTTTTCCCTTCTGGCAGTGCCCATATCCTCAATTTTCCCTGCTTTCTTCTTTCCTTCCCACTCACTAACCAACCTACCTCAGCTGTATTTATTATTTATTTATTTATTTATTATTTATTCACTTCATTTATACCCTACATTTCTCCACGGGATCCAAAGCACCTTACATCATTCTCCTGTTCTCCATTTTATCCTAACAACAAGCCTGTGTGGTAACCTGAGTGTGTAATTGACCCAAAGTCACCCAGTGAGTTTCCACAGCAGAGTGGGGGTTTGAACATGGGTCTCTGAGAGCCTAGTCTGAAACGCTAACCACTACACTGGCTTTTGTGGGTTTACTGCTGTTGAACAGTAGCAAGCAGTCAGCTTTACAGTAAAATCTGAAATCTAAACAAACAAACTAACAAAAACCCTAGATAAAATCTTTTAAAAAACCCAAAACACATAGGTGGGTTAAAACCCCAAAAATAAAAAGATCACCTGTAGCTCTAAGAAACAGATGTGTTCAGTGGCCATTGCTAGGCAATTGCAACATTGTTCATGTCTCGGTTTCTGGGAGGAAATGCAGGTTGATAGGCATTCTTTCCCAGGCTGTGTTGGTCTCCAGATTTAAGTATCCACAGATGTTTATGTGTATGTGTATCATCCAGAGGCAGTACACCTCTAAATACCAGTGTTAAAAGGCAGCTTCAGAGGAAGGTATTGGCCTCTATGCCCTGTTTTTTGGCCCTCCATGGCAACAGGTGGGCATTGTGTGAAAAGGTCTCATCCAGCAGGGTATCTCTTACATACTTGGAAGCAATGTTTTTGAACTTGTGGACATATTTGAAAATTTTGAAACCTGGTAGTGGGCACCATAACAAAATGGCTAATGTGGGAGCCGTGTCCAGTCTCAAAATATTGCAGGGTTCCACCTCAAGCACCTTATTATCATGTGGCCAGCTGCCTCTGAATGGGTGGTCTCTGCAGACTCAAAGATGATGCCACCTCAGATCCTATAATTAGTTATTTATATCTTACTTGTCTGTTGGAAAAGAATAGTCAAAGTAGCTAACAGATATACAACCTCATCAGTATCTCTAAAATACATTAGGGGGGGGGGGGAAAGTTCCGAGGAGCCACTTTAACTTTTTATAAATGTAGTGTTTTAGTCATTTTTTTTTTTTTTTTTGTAATCCACCCTGAGCCTGCCTTGGTGGGGAGGGCAGGGTATAAATTGAATGAATGAATGAATGAATGCCCTCAGTGGCCATTGTTTGGCAACCACACAGTATTGACAGCCTTCAAGCCTTGGTTTCTGTCAGTGAAAGGCAAATTGATGGGGAAGGGCCCTTGCCCATGCTGTTTTAGTATTTAGTGGAGAACTCATCAGGGTTTCTATCAGTAACCACCAGATGACATGCCTCCATATGACTTACATAACTCACCCAGGCCCAGCTTTTTGCTACAGCAGCTACCTACAAAAGTCCTTGTAGTTTTAGACTAGGATCTAGGAGACCTAGGTTCAAATCTCCACTCTGCTGGGCAAGATCACTAGGTGATCTTGGGCCCAATTACACATTCTTTTTCTTCGGTGCCCCATGTTCTCTCTTCCTTTTCACAGAGCCCTGGCTTGTGAGAGGAATTCTTCCAGGAAAATTGGAATGACACTGAATGGATGAGGCATTTCAGTGTTAACAGGGCAATGCTCACTAAATTATGTAATGGGAATAGCCCAGGGATAATATACAATTAACAATGCTTACTATCAAATCAAAATGCAAACCATCAATCCATGCATCCATTTTTGTTTTTAAGGAAATGTTTATGATCAAAGTCTGTTTGGCTTAGAAGTACTTCTTGAAAAAACTGGCTTTTCCAGTAGCTCTTCCATCCTCCAAACCGTTGCAGACTCTAAACAAATGTAAATGTTAAGCAACTGCCCATGAGGAAACCTATTGTGTAAATTGGCTGCCTAACATAGACCAAAGAGAAAGAGGCTAAAATAGGGGCGGGCAGAGGGTGGCACTTAAATATTCACAGAAACAATTCTACTTGAAATAGTAGTATCAATTACAAAATGGAGCAGAACAAAGGTTCACAGCAAAAGCATTTTTGGGAAGTGAAGGGCAACAGTGTGCTGGAAGTAGCCTGAGTACTGATCCCCCTAAAAATAAATGTAGAACTAAGAAGAAGCCCCGACACAAAGTGGTAGTGGAAGTGGGAGGGAATGCAAAACAGAAGATTGAGATGCACTCAGAAACAGAGGAAAAAGGCTGGGCCAAAGTTAGGCTGGCTAGTAGGTAAGAAAGGGAGGAGGAAGCAGGGAAAGGGAAGAGGACAGGGAAAGAGAAAAGGTGAGGAAGGGGAAAATGAGTTGTCCTGTGCAATTCCCACTTCCTCACTTGTACTATTATAATACAAACATCAATTTATTAATTATACTAATAAAACTTTTACAGGCAAGCAGCTATAGGGCATGGCTAACAATTGGAAAAGTTGGGCCCTGGATGGCAAGTTCTGCCAATGTGTAAGACAATAGCAGGTTGCAGCCCCCTTTTAAGATCTGAGCAGTCAGGGTGGAGCTGACCAGTTGAGAAAAGGTCAGCTCTGGATTGCAAATTCTCTAGAGTCCTCCCTTCTGAAACACCTCCTGATCCTATGAGTAGGGGAAAGACAGGATGGGCTCTTTGCTTTGATGAGGAGATCCCTTGGGGAAAGAGGAAGTGGACATCAAGAAATACATTGGGGGGCACCACAGCACCTGTTTGGGTTCACTATTATAGTGTGAGTTTGGCAACATTAGAATTTCAGTTACTATTGCCTGTGTATGAGACCAGAATATCTTAAAAGAAACGCTACAACTGCTTAGCTACTTGAACCAGTAGCAACAGCCAAGCAGTGGCATTCTGAACTTTTTGGACCATTTTCAAAACATTAAAAATTTGTATGCATTTCCAGATTAGGTTCCTATGTATGTAAATTTTCCTTTTCAGCTTAGGTTCAGAAATTAACTTTAAAAATTGTTTCATATTATACTTAGCACATCTAAACTCATTGTAAACAAATTAAAAATAAAGATTATGTTCATAAACTCTTATGATTGCAGTTTAATTCCTATATACTGATTGCAATGATAAATTTCACAAAAGTTATACAAATGTACTTTTAATGTCAGTATTAACATATTAACATATTTTAATATGATACTTACATGGACTAATTCCACATCATCTAGAGCAGCATCAATATAGTGATCACAGAGACGATATAATGAAATTCAGTCCCCAGATATTTTTACTGTGACTTGCAAAGCCAAAGTAGATATCACAAAATAATGTCACTAGGTAGATGTGATCATTAAAAAAAAAGAGCAATGGAAAATCTATAGAAAGACTATGGCTGAGTTCAGACGGGCAGTTTGAAGCGGGAGGGAGTCATGGTAAAAAAAGAGCCGGAACAAACTGTTCTGGGTTTTCCCGTTCACACTGCAGCAACTGATGCGGGAGCATACCAGGAGGAGGTGCAAGGTAGCGTTCACACTGTTGGCCCGGAGGCGCGGCTGTAAGGCGTGGCTTTCTTTTTTTGTAATCTGGATATATGCGCATGAAGCACATAAGCGAATAAGTGCATAAGAAAAATGTGGCTTTTGGCATTCACACTTTGTTGGTGCGGGATGGACACGGGATAATCACACTTTCCAGGGTCTGCTACCACTTTCACCAGGTATCTTTTAAATTTGGGAGTGAAGTGTTACAAGACGGGTTGAGTACGGGTGGGGAACGCCTGACAGACGTGCCTGTGTGAACGGCCCATTTAATCCAGTTGTGGAACGTTTCTGAAATGTGTGTATATCAGGGCAAACTGCCAGTCTTAACTTGGCCTATGATTAGGAACCCTGTGCACCATCTTATGAAGCATTTTGTTTGAATGCCTGGGAATGTAACAGAGATTTACAAAGTTAATAATCATTGGGGGAGAGCACATAGAATGAGTTCTTTTTCCATCTCTGAGTGCCAGAACATGAGGACACCCAAAGAAGTTGATTGGAAGTGGGTGAAGGTCAGGACTGACAAAATAAAGCACTTCTTTGCATAGTCCATAATTAACTTGCAGAACTACAAGGGCCCCATTCATACGAGGGGTTTTGGTCCGGGAGCGAGACTGAACGGGGGCGGATCAAACGGGCGCGATCCCACGGCAACATCTAGGAATCGTTGCCTGTCCGTCCCTGATCTGTCTCTTCCGTGCAAAAACCCGCACTAAAAAGAACCACCTACCTGGGTGGTTCTTGCAAAGTAGAGCGGCTCAAAACGGCCGTGGGATCGGCTGCGCGTCCTTGCGGCGGCACATCCCGGCCTCTGGCCGAATTGAGCATGCGCAGTTCTGCGGCCTCCCCCTTGCCTCCGACTCTTCCTCCCCGGCATGTGATAGTGCCGGGGAGCAACGGCACGCGGTGCACGGGATCCGTGGGATCCCGCCCGCGCGTATCTTTTTTGATGTGGCTCTCTTTAGCCGCGCTTCGCCTCGTGTTTTCCCTGCCATGTGGCAGGGGCCAAGATATGGTGATCACTGCTAGCAAAAATGGCTTTAAAAATAGGCAAAACCTTTTTATAGATTTATATTAGCCATGTTAGGTAAATGGAATTCTATATTCAGCCTTTGATAGACCTGTCCTAGGAGATTTCTCTAATTCCTCTTAATGGGGACCTAACACCAGAGAATGGTTATCACTTCCATATCTTGTTCATGAACAAGAATGCAACTAACTGTTACTACTGGAAAGATAATGGATTTCATAGGCTTAGTCTAATCCAGTGAGGCAATTTTATTTCACATTTGCATTTGAAACATTACTCAGGAACTGCTTAGTCCGACCAGTTTCCACAGCACACAGTGGAGTTTTCTGCTATCAGACTTATGTGGTTGTGTTTCCTTCCCCACCATGATATGAAATGTGGGAAGAACTATCAAATCTTCTGATCTAACCAACTTCTAAGTGATCAAAGTTAAATAACATTAGGAAAATTTAGAAATCCATTATCAAGAAATTTCTCATATTCAGGCATCTATGGAAAACTGCTGTTAGATTTTCCTTCCTGTACTCTCAGTAGTGCTTCATCTTTGAAGTTTTTAAAGAAGTTACCAGGTTATTTTTGCAAGCAAAAATATAGTAAATTTATTATAGTAATTTTTTTAAAAAGCAAAAACCAAAAAAAAATAGGTTAAATAAATCAACTTTTAGATATTCAAAGATATTATCAGTATTGTCAAAACAACAGCCATGGTGGATTCTGTGTCACATTGAGAAGCATGAAAGAAATTGTTAAAACCTATTTCTCATATACTAGGTACAGAGCAGGTTTCATCATATTTCTAAGAGATTTGTAATAAGAACCATATTTGGTTGAAAATTGGTTACATGTTTATATTTAGCTGTGGAACTTAAAACAATGCTTGTACATTTAAGAAAATTTTCACTCACTAATTGTTGTATTAAATCATTGCTACATGAAGGATATTAACAAGAATAAACTTAATACATGTACATTTGATTTAGTGTTGCTTTGGGAAACCTGGGCAAAGGCTAAAGTTTATGTTTCTGGTTTTATCACATATTCAGTACTTGCAGTTGACACCAGAAAAAGTGGCAGGTCTTCTAGGGGGGTTGACCTGCTTAATCTCAGTAAACCTCAAAGTGAAGTTTACAGAGCTGTTTAAAATTTTTCCATATGCAATGATACCACTTTTGGAGTTTAAGGAGCTTTCTGTCATTTTGGAAAATATTTACCTTCCACCACTTGCTTGCAAGTCTAAGATCCTTTGGTGCTGGAACCAGTTAGAAACATATTTAGAGAACCTGGGTAGTCTTTATCCTGCAACCCCAGTGTTATTGGCTGGGGATTTTAATGCTACTGTTGGGGAAACAAATGAAGACCTTTTTCTGAAATGCTTTAAAACTCAGATGAAAGGCAGTTTAATTATGAATTATAGAAGATCTAAAGATAGGAAAATTAATGGTGCTGGGAGGCATTTTGTATCCTTACTATTAAAGAACGATTTAGCAATTTTGAATGGATGTATCTGGTTTGATGACAAAGGAGATTATAGATGTATAAATCCTAAAGGGGCAAATGTAGTCAATTATTTCATCGCTTCTGTTGATCTTTTTAAAAGAGTTGAAACTCTGGAAGTAATGGATTACTTGGGTGGTGATCATTATCCAGGGTATTTATTATTACACCTACAAATTTGTCATTCTCCATCCCTCATATGAAAACAGCCAGACACACAACACTTATGGTGTGAAGCTATAGAAGAGAAAGTGAAAGTATAAATTAATTTGATAAAAACCAGTTATATGGGTGCCCAGGTATGCAAGAACATGAGAAATAGGGAGCTCTTTACTGAACTAATTGACTCTTTTCAACCTGCTCTAGTAACAGATGGAGTAAAGTCCAAGAGACAGCATATACCTGATAGAAACACTTGGTTTGGTACTGATTGTAGGGCTCTTAAAAGACCAACTGGGAGCCTTTACAGACAATTTAAAAATATGAATAGAACAGAGATATTGCCAAGTATTTTGAAACTGAAAATATAAAAAATTATTAACTTAGATCCTAGGTCGAAGAAAATAACATCCTTCGGAATGAGCAAGCTGGATCCAGGAAAGGAGAAAGTACCATTGATCATTGTCATACCCTTCAATATTCAGCTGATAAATATATGAGTTCTGGAGAAGGCATACTGGGAGTAGCCTTCATAGATCTTAAATCAGCATTCAACATGATTTCTAGGCCCAGACTATGGGAAAATTTGAAGAATTATGGCATTGAACCTCGTCTCATATTCAGATACAGATGCCCTACTGCCTGGGTCAGGTGCGGGGAATAAAGACAGTTATCTGGGTTTCTTTCCTTGCCTCTCCCAGTTGTTCTCTTTATACATAAATTGTCTCAGACCTTGTCTCCTGAGGAATGATTTTCATCTCCCATATTTATCTAAATACAAAGTTTGGATCCTCTTGTATGCAGACGATGCAGTGATAATGTCCACATCAGTTGCGGGACTCCATAGATTGATTTTTAAAAATTGAGGATTACTGCATGCACAAAGGTCCGATTATTAATGCAGTAAAATCTAAGGTCCTAATATTCAGCAAAAGGAAAAGAGCAAAAACTTTTAGATGGCATATAGCAGGCCAGCCTATGGAACAAGTTAATCAGTTTAAATACTTGGGAATCCATTTTGATGCATCTTTTCATGGAAACCACATTTGGACTTGGCAAGGATGAATTCCCTAAAAAAAGGGAGGACAATTGTAAAATATTATTATACAGTAGGTGGAAAATTTGTCCCCTCAGCTATAAAGGTATATAATGCCAAAGTAAGAAATCAGTATTTATATGGTGCTGATATTTGGACTTTTCCCGGCACATATTGGCTGCCCCCAAATGTATTTCAGGTATAGCACTGAGAGCTGAATTTGGCAAATCATTGGAGGCCAAAGCATGGATTAAAGCATTCTTTTTTAATGTTAAGACCTTAAAATCTGAGGGAGAGTCTATCCTCTTTGAACTTTTACAATCAGACATATATAATACCCAATGGGATCAACTATTAGAAAAGAAAATGAAATGTCTAGGTATAACAAATGATAAGGTGAAGGTCATGAAGACCAAAGAAATTATTAGGTTAATTAAATTGCGTGTTAAGAAACTGGATATTTACAGCACATCTGTCAGGGCTTGCAGGGTATGCACGGTGTCTTATTTGAGCATTGCCCTTCTGATGCAACTGCCAAAGTACTTTTATTAGTTGACAATAGCAAAGCTCAGAAGAGCTTTTACTCTGGTCAGAATGAATTCTCTTCCTTTGGCGGTCTTGGAGGGCAGACATTAAAAAGTACCATATACAAATAGAATATGTAGCTATTCACTCTATAAACTCGACACTATTGAGGATATGATTATGGACTATCCTATATTTAACGAGCTGAGGGCCAGTTTAATTACTCCTTTATTCCAAATGATGGAAAGGTATAATTAGGCACCTGGTAGTACGAGGGCATAGGTGACTAGGTTATTATCCGATACAAATGATTCTGTTACTCTTTCTGTGGCAAGATTTGTAGGGGAAATAATCAAACAGCAGAAGAAGAATAAAAAGGCATTAATTTATTTTATTTTACTATTTTATTTTCTGCTTAAGGCTATAGCTGTATGAGCAGTGATGGATGGATGGATGGATGGATGGATGGATGGATGGATGGATGGATAGATAGATAGAAGATAGATAGATAGATAGATAGATAGATAGATAGATAGATAGATAGATAGATAGATAGATGGATGATGGGAGGGAGGAAGGGAGGGAGGGAGGAAGGAAGGAGTATCATTGGCTTAAAGCAAAACTTACAGTGTGCAAAGAAATAAAAGTATTTCTGTTCCCATCTTTATTTTGAGGCCTAATTCAATCCTGATTACAACAAAGCTTAAGTTTGAAAACAGCTGTGTGTGTTTCTGACTGCTACATATGACAGCATCTACAGCTTTCCCTCCTCCTCCTGCCCACCCATTTCATGTGTTAATGACTGTGGCTCCTCTTCCACCCACCCCACAGCCCAAGGATAGACAACTTTCCTGCACTGGAGGAGATTTACTGCCTCATAGAATCATAGAATGTTAGAGTTGGAAGGGACCTTGCAGGTCATCTAGTCCAACCCCCTGCACTCTGCAGGAGCATAGCCAAAAGATAGCCCTACAACATATCCGAAAGATAGTTGTCCAGCCTCCACTTGAAAACGTCCAGCTAAGGAGCATCCACCACCTCCCGAGGCAGTCTGTTCCACTGCTCAACCACTCTTACAATTAGGACGTTTCTCCTGATATTTAGCCGGCAACGACTTCCTTGTAATTTCCACCAATTAGATCTAATCTTGCAATCTGGAGCAAGAGAGAATAAATCTGCTCCATCTTCTACATGACAGCCCTTCAAATACTTGAAGACTGCAATCATGTCCCCTCTAGGCCTTCTCTTTCCCAGGCTAAACATACCCATCTCTTTCAGCCTTTCCTCATAAGACTTGGATTCCAACCCTCTCACCATCTTGGTTGCCCTCTTCTGAAGTTGGCATTAGCATTTTTGGGGGGTCCAAATTACCTCAAACTTAAGGCTTTTGGTTCTGATTTTTTTCCTGTGTTTGGGACAATGTACATCTGTGAACAGCTTTTTTCTATAATAAATGTCAATAAATCAAAAGTATGTTCTCAGCTTACAGACACACACCTAAACAGCATACTCAAGATTACTATAGCATAGATTTTTATGCAGTTAATTCAGAGCAAGAGGTGTCAGTTATCAAAGACTGTTAAATAAAGGAAATACTGTAAGAGTGTTAATGTTTTAAGCATGTTTGTATTTTGTGTAAGAAATAATATTATTAATTGGGTTTGCCTATGTCCTTTATAAAGTTTATATCTCTGGTACCTGGCATTACATTTTATGACACACATGGCCTTGCCAGACAAAGTGACATTTATGACAGACCTGGCCCTTGTAACAAAATGAGTTTGACGCCTCTGATAAAGAGATGGATGTGGTGTCAAAAGACAGTATGGTTGGGCACCTGCCAAGCCTGTCAGAGGACCAATCATTGGCTAGACATTTAGCTCACTAGTGCCACAGGAGCCTCTGGCGGGATATTCCATTTCATGCTGGAAGTAGTACCTGGTATAAATAGACAAAAAGTCTTACAACCTCCTTTAACGTTACCGGTGCTGACAGGACTTAAAAGAGTGGGAAAGTAATGCTCTTTAGTCCCTCTAATGTGAGAGTGTATGTGTATTGCATGCACCTGTGTACACATGGGTGTAGTAGACTTAGTGAGGGGTTACTTGAGGATGTCTTGCTCAAGGCCTCCTTTAGCCTAGAGCCAGCCTAGAACTAACTGCTAGCATACTTAGAAATCTTCATGCTGCTGAATGAATGAATTCCAGGATTTACAATTTGACTTAATGTTTCCATGTATTTCAATCTGTCACACATTTAAACTTAGGCTAGCTTTCAAACTACCTATTCTCTATTTCTGTATTGGAGACATTCTAGCCACATACACACCCAAAAGGTTTGAAATGCTCACCCTTCACATTCAAGTCATTATTTCTTCCCAGATTGATCCCTTTAGCCAATCAACAAAGAATAAAGAAATATTACAGATTATCTTTTTCAGACAGCAATAAAATAGTGCTTGAAAAAATGTTAGCATAAAGGATGGCAGCCATTTGTTATTTAAGCCACTGAACGGTATTTAATTTTAATTTCTTTCTTGGATAATTGTGCCTTTGCAAACAAGTATATGTACCATTTGTCAATAGAAAACACTTAAATCCCCCCCAAAACAGATATATTTGTCACATTGTTGTTCTTAATACAAAAATTCACAATGTACCTTCTGTAATATCTCCTGTCATTTTTCACATTTTACCAATCTCTCATGCTATTACATTTCCCCTCACTTTGCTATAACAGAGTAAAGATTGCCCATAGAAGCTGAAGAAACTATCAACAGATAGATACTTACATCAGTGAACCATCTAGTGCATGTTTCAGGAAAACGTTGCTGAGAATGGTGTCATCTTAAAGATGCAAAGAACAATTCCTTTATTTAAATGTGTTCCTAAAATGCAGAAAGGAAGCTTTCATGAAATTTTTATCCAACTAGATGTTCAGCAGCAGCACTATTGTCCTGCCTTTACAATTAGCCAGCCATGTCAGGACATGGTGCTTATCAATTAGAGCTCACCAACATTTCTACTTGATCTCCCCCAGTCCCTGTTATCACTGCATTCAATATCCCACATGGCTTTTGTCCATGCAGATCTACAGTCTCCAGCATAATCTTTTTGGTGATCACACCTAGGGATGGGCATGAACCCTGTCATTAAACTAAATTTGTCACAAAAATGGCTCAGGTCATGGTTTGTAAGAGGAGGGACATGCGATTACACCTGCAGCAAAGCTCCCATGAACCTCCATGGTTTTTTACAGATTTTCATGCAGTTTGTGTCAGTGGTTCATGTGGCAGACATGCTGGCACCAATGCTCTCTCTAAGCTGTGGAGTCTTGTGAGCAAAAATTCTACTTTGTGAGCTCCTGGCATTAAAGTTGTGAGCGAATGATTTGGCTACTGCCTAAGTTAGTTTGGTTTGGAGCCATCCTTCCTGAGCTATGACAAAAATGTGTGAGCTGGAGGCAAAAAACCTGTGAGCTTAGAGGTCTGGCTGGCACCAATCAATTAATTATCAAAGGAGCATGGGGATGGACTTTTGCAGCTCTAGAAACACCCTTGTGAAACCTGGGGTAGCGAAGGAAAGTATGAAAGAGCCAGGTCGGGGGTGGAAAGAGATGAGGGAGAGGTGGAGGAGGGGCACATACTGGTAGCAGTGGCACAGGAGAGGAGGTGGAGATCCAAGACTTGGGGGAGAAAGGGGAAGGCAATCTCCATTTCGCAGAAGAGGCAGGAATTTTGGGAAACTGGCCCATGGGATAGTCGGAGGCTGGCAGATGAGGCCAGGCCAAAAAGGGGGACCCCAGGAGGCCCAGAAGTTGAAGACTGCAGGGTCAGAAGGAAAAGGGAGGGTGATATTTTGACAGAAGCAGTGGGAGTTCCAAGAAAACAGCCCATGGGACAGTCAGAGGGAGGCCAGCAGATGAGGCCAGGCCAAAAAGGGAGACCCCAGGAGGTCCAAAAGTCAAGGTTCACAGGGTCGGAAAGAAAAAGGGGTGTGATCTCCCTTTGGTGGAAGAAGAGAGTCAGCTGGAGACTCACTGTGCATTTGGCATCTCTAGCCTGCAGGGGGACCATTCTACTGCATCACAAACCTCATGAAATGAACCAGTTCGGTAAACGGGAAGATTCATGGTTCATGACACCCCACCCACCAAATAGGACGAACCTCTATTTCCCCAGTTCATGCACATCCTTAATCACATCTTTTCTCTCCTCTTCCTTGCACCAGTGCAAAAGTTGATAGACCCTAGTCCCATGGCTTCAGAAGTATCAGTGATGAGTGTGAGTAACTGAATGAGTTTTGTGCTTAGTTTCTAACAGCCTACATTAATTTTAAAAAGCCGCCCTGAGCCCACTAGGGAGGACGGGATACAAATGTAATAAATAAATAAATAAATAAATAAATAAATAAATAAAAAATCTCAAATAAAATCTCTACATGCATTCAAATCACATATAAATGTTCCTAAGACTGGATTTTAAGTGTCAGGGAAGGAATAATATAGCCAGTAACATTGGTCTTTATTTATCAGTATAATTATCCAGGAATACCTGGCATGGCATATAGCTGGAAAGAGGAAGATGGTTACTTTGAAATGAGTATTCATGAATAACTGCCTGTACATGTGCCTTCTCTGTTGTGACCTCTACTTTCTGGAATGGCCTGCCTGAGAAGGTCAGGAAGGCTCCCACTCTCCTGGCTTTCTATACACAATGCAAAACTGACTTATTTAGGAGGCCTTTTCTACCTAGTTAATTGGATTGCACTGTACAAATGGCTCACAAAGTTACTTGGATAAATGATTAGGAACTATGGCCTATTCTACTGTGTATAAGGTGTTATAGGTCAGATGTACTTTTGCAACATTTAGGAGAGTTTCACTAGCGGATTAAAGGGGCAGGTTCACACAGGCACATCTCTCAGGCACCCCCCAGCCACACTCAAGCCGTTTTATGTCGCTTCCCTCCCAAGTTTAAAAAGCACCAGGCGAAAGTAGTAGCAAACTGTGTGTAGAGCGAGTTGATTCCAGTTCCCTGAGTGTAAACACAAGAGCTGCTAAGGCGGGAACAACCCGCAGTCATTGATAATAGGTGCTGGCTGTTTCCGCAGCAGGCACTCATGCGCATAGGCACATGCAGCGGAACACAGAAACAGCCGCTAACAGCCCGCCAGGGGCAGGACAACAGTGCGAACTTGCGCTTCCTCCACGGTATCCTCCCGCGTAATTCGCTGCAGTGTGAACGGGAATACCATGACCAAGTCGTTCCATGTCTGTTCCGGGTCTTCTTTGCCACGCTTCAAATTGTCAGTCTGAACTCTGCCTTAATGTGTCATATTAATACTTATGCTTTGTTTCAGTTCTGGTTTTGGATTTCTGTTTGGTTCCAGATTTCTACAATACCAATCTTATTGCATTGTTTGTTGAATATAATTATAATTTGATTTGTTAATTGCCCTATCCCAGCTTATACTGAGCTATGGGCAATGTACAAAGGGCATAATTCCATAGAACAAAGATAAAAAATTTAAAATTTCCATATACAGTTTGGTAAGAACTAAAATCAGAGTAAATATGGGTCTCTTTTTGGTAAGGTATGGAAGACAGTGAATGACATCTTGAAAATTTTACATGTGCCTACAAGAAGGAAAAAGATTTTTCTTCCAGGCTGATTGATGAGATTAGTTAGAGCAATAACCCCATAAATGTGTAATTGAAGTGAAATGGAGGTATATGAAAGTATGTGATTAATAGATTTAATATAGGAGCATGTGTGTTGGTGAATCTTCTCTTAAAATGTCTATTGCCTTTTGTTCAGCATTTTGAATGCTTCCACTGCAAAATGCAAAAAGAAAAATTAACATAAGAAACCTTTTAGATAATTGTACTTGCCAAGCTCCTATGCGTAGGCAAAGATTGCTCATTAAATGAAGATTTTCAGAAGATAATTAGATCATATCTTTCTAAATTGTACTGTTGGTATTAATCATCTTTTACTTCCCAAATTGTTCCCAACTATGCAGATGTTTCCTTTGTGTATTAATTTATTAGATGAGTTGTCTTTTATGTTGGCTGCATTCATCTGTAGTTATGGATACTGTGGTTGGTTTAAACCAGCTTCTTGTACAACCTGGTTTATCTACTTACCCAACAGACAACAGCATGTTCATAAATCCCAATTAATCTGCTGCTTGCATCTCTTTCCCATCTCCAAACAGAATTCCTATGTTATTTAAAGTTCCCTTGCATCTATCCCGTTTACTCTTAGCTGGATGCTATAACTGAAAGAGGAACAGAGGGCAGGACAAAGCCTAGAGCAAACCAAGCCTTGCTCTGGCTAAGTATTGTACATTTTCTTCCTCCTCTCTGTCTAGCTCAGGGGTGTTATGCGGGCCAGATTTGATACAAATGAGACCTTGTTGGGCCAGACCATGTGTGTCAGAAAATGTAATACCAGGTAGCAAAAATTTTTAAAACTTAAAATAAAACATGCTTAAAACAGCACTCTTGAAATATTTTATTTAACAGTCTCTGATAACCGACACCTCTTGTTCTGAATTATTGCATCAAAATCTGGAGACCATGTCCCCTGTGCTGTAGCAATCTTGAGTATGCTGTTCAGGTGTTGTTCAGGTGTGTATCTGTAAATTGCAAATCTACTTTTGATTTATTGACATTCAGTACAGAAATCTCATTGTCAATGCTCTGAGCCTAAGACCCAAGGGAAAGCATGAAATGGCTGGGCATTGTGAGCTATCTCTCCCTTATATAAAAGAGTAGTCGCTGCCAAAATTCTAAAACGCGCCCCGTTAGTGTATGGGTGGAAAATATGCCACTCAGGAGAGCTGCCTCCAATGACTGGCTCCCTCAGCCAACCTGCCCTGCCATTGGCTGGGTGGCTGGGAGGGGAAAGAGCCAGTCATCGGAGCCAGCTCTTCTGAGCGGCCATCTTCCCCACATACGGTAAGGGACGCTTTCAGCCCAGCGGCGAACGGAGCCGATAGGCTCCGTCCGCCGGCTTCCCTACCTCCAGCACCCATCCTGCCTGGCGAACGGGCCCTGCACGGCCCGTCCGCCGCCTCCCTCCCCTCCTGGAGGGAAGCCTCCGTCGCCGGTTCCCCCCACCCCCCGCCCCCAGTCCAGGCCGGCGCCGGAGGCCTGGAGCCTCCGTCGCCGGTTCCCCCCACCCCCCCAGTCCAGGCCGGCCCCGGAGGCCTGGATCCTCCG
>NW_015162517.1:305829-320530 GCF_001447785.1 Gekko japonicus | reverse complement strand
TTCCTTCCTTCCTTCCTTCCTTCCTTCCTTCCTTCCTTCCTTCCTTCCTTCCTTCCTTCCTTTCTCCCTTCCTTTCTTTCCAAATTAATACCACTAACCCCACTCTGTCTCCACCCCTTTTCTCTCTTTCCCCCCTATCTACCTCTGTCTCTCTCTCTCTACCTCCTCTTCTCCATTCCTCCCTTCCACTCGCCCTTCCTTCCTATCTAGGGCCCGTCGTCTACCGCCACGACGGGCTTTCCTTACTAGTTATACATAAGTTGCTTTCTGTGTTGGTCAAGAACATGTGAAGGCACCACACAAACTGAGGACTATGTATTTGTCTACAAAACTATAGTCTTCCCCAGAGAAATAACTGCAACTCCTATGCATCAGTGCAAGAATGGAGAGAGAGCAATGTATAGTGGTCAGTATCAGCCTACTGTCTGGGAAGTCTAAGTTCAAAATCCCCAGCCTACAGATGAAATGTGCTGAGTGAACTTGGTCTGGATGCACCTTCTCAGCCTAATCCTCCTCACTGGCTTGTTATTCCTCATCTAAATAGTTCACATTGCTTTCCTACTGTGCCTCTGTGCTTCCTCAGACCTTTTGGTCAAATCCCTATTTTCCAGAACAGTCTCTGTAAACTTGGTAAATCAGCTTCCATACTGAGAATGTCTAATTCTCACTCAAGTAGTTTTCCTGTTTTTCACACAGAAAAACAATCCTTGAATAGGTGAGGTTCTGATACTTCTTTGCCAGACTCACTGTCTCCATCCTAAGGCCCTTTCTGCACTTTCCTTTTAATCCATGTTCACTGAGGTGTCCTCCAAGCAATTCTGCACTAAAATCAAATTCAACCTTCTTTTTAATCCAGTCCCCCCCCCATTCTGTACTAAAATCGAGTTTAACCTCCTTTTTATTCTGGTTTTTTCCCCCATTCTGCATTACATTACCTCCCTTCAGTGGTCAGCCTCGTTTCAGCCTGCTGTTGCCCTGGGTTATTTGGATACTCTTTTGCCGTGGTCTTAAATTGCCTTGACTCAAACACTGAGAAAATCTGGATTGGCAGGCAAATGCGGAAAGGTCCTAACTCTGTTATTTGCAGCAGCCACAACACACTTGCTCTGCTCCAGGCAGGGCTTATCAGACCCTTTTTCTCTTCAGAGTCTTTCACTAGGGATTTTCTGTTCACTCTCCTCCTTAGCTCCATTCCACCTGACCCCCAACTCCTCTCCACTTGACTTTTAAAAAACATTCCATTCCACAGTAAGCTGCCTTCACCCAATCAGAATGAGCTCTGTGAGCTGTCATTCATTTTTCCTAGCTCACCCTTTCTCAAGCAGCATCGCTTAAAAGCCTGCAATTGCTTGCTGACCTTAAGCTTGGAAAGAGGAAAGTAGTATTTCAGGACTGGCACCTGACTGGCTGGGGGGGGGGGGGTATTTCAGAGCTTTGGTATCATGGAAATCTAGGATGAGAGGGGCAGCCTTGAGTTGATCAGTGATAGTCCAAATTAAATTAATCTGAAGTGAGATAACCTCACATGTTCTTTGTGTCTCTAAATATGCCCTGTGTCATTACTGAGATGCCTTGATTCACAATCTAATGGATCAATACTGGGTGAGGCAAGTTTCCATTGGAGCCTTATTCTACTCCAGGTAACATGGCAGTGGCTATCAGATTGCAGCCACTTTCCTGGGAGTAAGCACCACTGAATAACAGGAGACTTACTTCTGATTGCTTGCTTTCAGAGTCCTACTCACTCTGCCTTTGTCACAGAAATAGCCAGAAACCCTCTTGGTTTGTTTTTCTGTAATGTGGCACACAGAAAGGAAATGAAGGGGAGAAAAATATGAATCAAAACAGAGGTTTGTCTCATATTACAGTTCACACTTGAAAAGTAACTACATTTTTTTTCATGTGATGGAGGCCATAATGTTTGAAAGAACCTTATCACATAAAATGCTTGACTGCCTTGGACAGTTCAAAAACAGCACTGAATAAATAACAAACTCCACATAGATAATTAATCACAGAAACATCACTGCATATATAACCCAGCTCCCCCCCAAAAAAATATCATATTTAAAAGAAAAATACTTCTAAAATTACCACAGTGTGAACAATGGAAGTAACAGCTATGCAATCATACACAGCTGTGGCACGTGTGAGTCCATTTGGTTTCCATAGTAACTATAAGTAGTTAATTATGGTGCTTTCATAAGATGTTATTTCCTTTTCAGATCTGACAACAGATGCAGATAGTTTTTGCTGTGAACAAGTTAAATAATCTGTGGTGTATGCATGCAATTAGAATAATTAGGATAATATTTAATGTCAATCATACACAAATATTTATATAAATGTACATTTATATACAATTATGCAACCACATGTGTAGAGTATGTGTGTGGGGTGTATTATATATCATCCATATATTTCTCAACTGTGGCCCCAATCTGCAGATATCTAAATCCATGGATCACAGCTACAGTTACCCCAAGCAGATACTTATACAAACTTGGGTGACTCCCCAGGTTTCCAGAAAAATCTGAAAACATTAAAAATACAGGGGGGGGGGGCTTAAATCACCCTCAAAATTAAAAAAGCATTGTCTGTGCATGAGCAGACAATGCACGTGCCTCCTCTTCCTCCAGGAATTTTAGTTGGCAACAATAGTATGTGGAAGAGGAAAGAATTGTCAGTGACCCCAGCAGCAAAAGAGGCCAGAAACTGCTCCAGACCCACCTGCAGCAGCCAAGACACAAAAGAATCCATTATGGATCTGGCAGTGGAAGCCAGGATGTGCACTGGCCCCGGTGTGGGTGGCCGCAATGGTGGGTGGTGGCTGGAAGCGATGGCAGCCCCCATAAGAGCTTCAGTGATGGAGGGAAAAGGTGGTGGGCATGGGGGCCAGGAGCTGTGCAGAACCCAGAGGTGATGGGGGTGGCTAGGAGCCACAGGAGCCCTGCCTTACTGCTGCTGTGATGGGGGGAAGCTGTGGTGGGCCCACAGCAGGGTATAATTCCAGAGATGGTGGGTGGGTTGCCAGGAACTGTGGGGTGGGAGAGGAGAAGCTGCAGTAGCCTGGCAGCAGAAGCTGGGAGCTGTACTGGGTCTAGAAGTGACAGGGAATGGTTGGGAGTTGCAGCAGCCCCAGCAAGCATCAGGGGGGTGGGAAGAAACTGCAGTGGGTCTGGTGGCAGAGGCTGAGTTTGGAGGCAATGGGGGGGGGGTGGCCAAGAGCCTACCCTGCATCAGCGAGGGTAGGAAGGTAAAAGGGGGGGTTGGGAGTAGTGGCTGTTACCCTTGCTTGAGCTAGGCAGGTGGAAGCTGTATGCTAAAAGGGAGAGAAAGGGGGGAAGAGCAGGAGGGGATGAGGCACAGCTGCACTCCCAGTGGGCAGGGAAGAAGCAGTGGGAAGTGCTGCCTCCTACTGAGCTGCAGAAGCAGGAACAGTGGGAGCTGGTGAGCGAGTGATAGGGTATGGGTGGGAGAGAAAGAGTGAGTAGGTGTGAGATGGGAAGGATGCAAGAAAAATGAACAAGTGCATGTGTTTATGTGTTAGAGGGAAGAAGGACTGAGAAAGAAAAAGAAATTGATGACAGTTTGGGTGTGCATGCGTGCAGGGGAAAATGGAGAAAGAAAGTGAAATTAAGGATACTTTGTGCATGTTTCTATGTGTGAGAGCAGAGGGATGCAGAAAGAAAGAGAAATTGACAACAGAATGGGTGTGTGTGGTTACGGGGGCACTGGTGTGTGTGTGTGTGTTAGGAGGCACTGGGTATGCAGAAAGAAAGAGAAAGAGTGACAGCAGGGGTTACGGGGACAGATGACAAGAGAAAGAAAGGTATTGAGGTAGACAGAATGAGAGAGAGGGAGAGGGAGAGAGAGTTACCAGAGTTCTTTGGTAAAGAAGAAGCACTAAGGTACTGTGGTGCTGAGGGAGAGATGCTCAGCACAGTTTAGAAGTAGTTATTGGATATATCTAAAATTAAATTGCAGATCTACTCTGCAGCTGTTGTGGTTATTTTTTCCTACTTCATATGTACAGCAATATTAATACTAACAGAGATTATCCAGAGTGACATAATGCTGCCAAATGATAAATTTCAACAAGGAAGAATCTATAGATTATTTACTGAATCATTCCAAACTTCAATAATCAGTATTTTCTTTGCAAGTGCAGATAGTATATGTTCTGGTTTCCAACTTCAAAAGAGAGTTTAACAGTGTCTGACTCACAGTAAAAGATTTCACATTATTACATCATTGCTGGCATTTATAATGAAAACGGGTTTTCATGTTAAGATTCTTTTCACTTCATTTGCTGTCTTTGGATCCAAAGAATAATAGGTCAAAATTGCCAAGCCATATCCAAAATGCTGTGATAATATTGCTTGTGTTTATAACTTGGAGATCATGCAGTCACTGACATGAGCTGAATAGATTACTCCACATAAATCTTCACACAGTCAGAACATTTTCCTCCATCTCTTCTGAACACAATTAGGATTCTTTCTCTACAAATGATTTATTGATGGAAACAACTTCAGTTCTCCTCAGGAGATGCTTAGCAGATTACCAGCCATAACCTCAAGGAAAAGCAATGTTCTTAATTTGTAGCATTTTACCAAAGGGAGTGCTTGTGTTGTCAGCCAAACTACCACCCTCCGTTATCTATTTTATGCAGTGTTAATTCATAATTCATGTGAAATGAAATACAGTGTACCTGGTTGGTTTTTTAACTTAATCAATAAGGTTATATGAACATTTGTAAAATCATGGCTGGAAACGGTGAATGTGTCTCTGGTGATGACTTGCCCAGTCCCAACATGACATGAAATATGTCATATATGAAGTTCTGTACATGTCACCAAGAGCTTGAAGAGCTGAAGCGTCTCACACTTTGTGGTAGGCAAAGTGAAGAAAGGCAAGCCTCTGTCCACTGGGATTTGAAAATATTTGGTGCTTTGAAACCTTCTTTTGAATGTCTGTAAGGTCCAGCATAAAATGTAACCCACCTCCAAAAGTATTCTTTTTATGCCAGAAAATTTGGGAGAAGGACAAGGTCTGATTTCCTGTCTCATACAGAATTAAGGAATGGCAGTGTTGAAGTGAAAAGTAATAGCTAGTGCCAATGCTTTCTTTGCATGACTAGCCACTCAGGCCATCAACAGTTTTGTTAGAGCTTCTGTGTCCAAGCTTGTAGTTGCTTTTATGCCTGCGTAGTCTGTGGCTCAATCTTCTGTAGTAAATATATATTTTTAAGATGAATGATAGTCTCATCATCCAGTACTTGGGGAGGGGTAAGATAGTTCTGGTGTGAGTGCCATAGAATGCTCCAAGAATAATTTGTGTGCTTGTGTGTATGTGGAACACAGCATGTATACCAGTTTTGTTCCATAGTCACTCCAATTTAGATTAAATGAGCATGATATGGAGCCCTGGGTCCACAGGGGTTTCCCATTCTTATCTGTGACATAATGTTCTATCAATCAATTTATTTAGCTCACATGACCAATGGTCCCAAGAACAGAATACAACAAACATGTTCTATCCATATACAGGCATTTCTGTTCCATGTAGAATATGTAACCCCAGTTGATGATGGCTTTCCCATCACTTGTACCATATTCTATATAGCACAGAGCTTTAGACTGGGCCCAATGGCAATAATTCATTACTACAAGTATGCTATCATACAGTGAGTGTTTTGATCAGGCCCCAATTCATGAACCAATAAAAGAATTATATAATGTCTTACATAATGGAACTCTTAGCCATGCACTTGATCAGTTGTTTTAGATTCCTTAAATCGTCTTTCAAATTAAGGCTTTTAGAGTCAAAGCAATACCTAGAAATAGTTGTACTGTGTAAATGAACCACTGTGATCAATGGAATAGTTAACAAAAACCAAGTTCTCATCATCTGCCATGGTGGCAGCAGGACCCTGAACAGCTCCCAGTGTCTGCTATTGTGGCAGCAGGGCATGGAGTGACTCCAGTGGCTGCTGCAGCAGGGCCTGGAGCAGCTCCCGGCATCTGCTACTGCCATGGCAGGGCCCAAAGTGGCTCTTGGCATCCACTGCCACCAAGCTCCAGGGCTCTGCCACTGCATGTGCAGATAATGTTTTTAATTTAAAAAACCTACTTAGGGGGAATTTTAAACATTTCATATTTTCCTGCAAACCTGGGGAGCAGTGTTCCCTCTAAGCTAAGTTAGTGTGAGCTAGCTCACAGTTTTTTAGCCTCCGGTTCACACATTTTTGCTTTAGCTCAGGAAGGAGGGCTCCAGAGCAAATTAATTTATGCAGCAGCCAAATCGCTCGCTCACAACTTTAAGGCCAGTAGCTCACAAAGTAGAATTCTTGCTCACAGGACTTCACACCTTAGAGGGAACATTGCTGGGAAGTGCCCCAAGTTTGCTGAAAAACCTGTTGAGCCTCCATGTGGCCCCTATCCACAGATTTAGCTATCCACAGATGGGGCCACACATGGCTAACAATATATAGATGTCATTAACTTGTTCACATATTCATTTTAAATCTACATTATCCATATTCTAATAGTGAAGTTGGCCAAACCTGAGGATACTTAAATCCATGAATGGGCAAAACAAATCTTTCTACAAACCTGAACAAACCATATTTGCAGAAAAATCTGAAATTTAAAACAAAATACATTGGGGCGGTTAAAAAGCCCCAATGATAAAAGGAGCACCTGTGGCTTTAATAAATGGATTCCCTCAGTGGCTGTAGCTAGGCAACCATAGCATTCCAAGGCTATGAATTTTATGGAGTAAAAGGCAGAGGGAGAGGGCAGGATCCTTTCCAGGCTGTTTTGGCCTTTGAGGGAAGACTCATCAGAGCCAGGCCTGACAAGAACCACTGGTGACTTGATACCACCCAACCTGCATGACTCACCTAGGCCTGGCTGCTTGCTGCTCTTCAACAGCAGTCACCCTATGAAAGCCAGTGTGGTATAGCAGTTAGAGGTTCAGAACAGGGTCTGAGAGACCCAAGTTCGAATCCCCATCTTGCTGTGGAAGCTCACTGGGTGATGTGGGGCCAGTCTCATACTTTTAGCCTAACCTACCTTACAGAGTTGTTGTGAGAAGAAAAAGGGAGGAGAGGAAAATAATGTAAGCCACTTTGGTTCCCACTGTGGAGAAATGTGGGGTATAAAAGAAGTAAATAAGTTATAAATATAGGTGAACATAGGAGGCAGATAAAAGGCAAGTTGGTGAATGGCAGAGAAGGAGATGAGGCAGGAAAAGGGGAAAGGATATGGAAGTTGTCAGGAACAGGGAAAGATGAAATAGTATGCGAAGTGGGATACAGGGTAAAGTGAGGTGTCCCCACAATTCCTTAAGGGTTCCCTAAGTGGGCCTGGCCTGGTGGCCAGCACAACACAATTGAGCTATAGTTTTCCTAGCTAGACACTGTTGGGGGTGGGAGAAGGAAACCTGAAGACAAAGTTGCAGATAAATGTAGGGTAGCTGTGGAGTGGGATGGAGAGAAGGAAGCAGGAAGATGGAAGAGGCTATGGAGGCTTTTAGGAAAGGGAAATAGGAAATAGTGGGGGATGGGCAAATTAGATGCCTTCCTCAAGTTCTTGCAGGTTCCCACTATATCTTTACTAATTCTGTGGCATATAACATTAACATCAGGATATATTTATTATTAATAAGAAGAAATAAAAAATGAAATGGTAATTTGCTTTTAATTAAAATCATAGTGTTGCTTTTACTAATTCTTTTCTCAGTGAAATTCCTAATTGTTTTGAAGATTAAAATACTGTATATGTTCCTGTTCTATTCTTGTATATAAAATATTACTAATCAGAAATTTTAGAGGTTTGTTTTATGATTAGTGTAACTTAGCATTTTAATTATTTTCCACAGCACGTTGGTTATTTTCCCCTGCCCCCATTATCCTGTCCTTTGATAAAAGGTGCAAAACTATTCTCAAGGGAGTACGCTTTAGAAGATACCCATTGTGAAAAGTGTACATTCTTGGCCTGTTGGGCAGAATGTGAACCTCAATCCAACCATTTTAGATTTATGTAGTTAATCAAAATATTTAGGGTGGTGGAAAGAGGTGGGTTGCCACTGGCTGCTTCTGCATAGCAACCCTGGACTTCCTTGGTGGTTTCTCCCATCCAAGTACTAACCAAACTGACCCTGCTTGGCTTCTAAGATCTGACAACAGAATACTAGCCTGGGCCATCCAGGTCAGGGCAAATATACACGCAGTTAAAAATGTAGCCCAAACTAGTCCCCCTATAGTACCCTCTGGAACAAAACAGTCTTAACACACCTTCTTCAAGGTGGCAAATTACCTAGCTGTTGTCAAATAGACACTCTTGGTTCATGGTAACTCCAGGAGAAGGCTGTTTCAGAAAGTAATAATGAGAGAGTCCTACCTTGTGTTACCCACCTTGATAAATGTCCGACTCCTGCCTGATTACATTAGGAAGGCTCCAACACTTCTGTCATTCTGCAAACTATATTAATCCGGATTTTTCAGGAAGGCATTTTTACAAAGTTAATACGGCTGAATGGTTCAGGAAGATGTTTTATAAAGAGAACAGGATTATGGATTATACCACTGTGTATGGTATATATTATCTGTTGCTGTATTTTTATCCTGCTTTCACAACATTTTTTCTGTATATGGTATGTATTATATGTTGCTGTTAGCAGGAGACCTCTTGGCTTTGAACTATCATTCCCTGCTACCACTCATTGTGCTGGCACATGATATCACTTTTGGCATGAAGCTAGAAGTGACTTCATTGCATTGGGGCAACACTCTAGGATTCACCCCAAATTCTTTGGTTTCAACTAGAATCCTAGAGCATCACCCCAATGCAATGATGTCACTTCTGATTTTGTGCAAAAAATAATGCTGTATATCAGCATGATGCCAAAATGCTTGTCCCTGCCCCCACCCCAAATTCTCCCACTGGGGTCTCAGTGTCAGAGTTGGCGATCCTTGTTGCCATATGTAGTATCCTTACTGTACTGGTTTTTACTTGTGCAGTTCCATGTTTTGCATTGTTGTGTCTGTTTGCATTGTGCATTATTTCAAACTTTTGTAACCCTAATCCCTAGCACTGAAACCCTAACATTGTTTATTACACATCTCATTCTATTGGTTACATTGATTTACAGTGTATTATCTGCCCTGGGCCTCAATGAGAAGGCAAACTGTAAATAAAGTAAACAAACAGAAATTCATGATGGTTATACCATCACGAACTCCCGAGAACTTTTAAAACAGTTCATGGTGGATCTTGGTGGTTCATAGATGGAGCAGAAAGCAGGGGTTTAAAGGGACTCCAAGGTCCCGTTCACACGGAGCATTTGCCACACTAAAGATATGGATGATAGGTGGATTTTCTGGACATGATCACCCCGCAACATCTGGGAAGCGTAGTGCACCCGTGGCTAACCTGTGGTTTCTTGCCAAAGATATGGAGTAAAAAACTAGTATATACGATGTGCTAGTTTCCAGAAAACATGGGGCAAGGGCAGGTGTCTGATCGTGTTTCTGCTGGAATCCCATGGCATCCGGCACCCGCCCATGTCCCGTCACAAACAGGATGTTGTTGTTTTTAAGTCTCCACAGGATGCACACAAACGTCCACTGGCACATGCGCACACTGTGGTGAGGGGGGGAAATCCCATTTGCCACGGAAGCGGCGCCTAGTGATTGCCAGTGTGATTGCGCCATGCCACTTCTTTGCTGCGCTGCAGGATAGCCATGTGATCGGCACCTAACGGCATACCCACAGGACCTCCATGGGACATGTGATCGGGCTGCCGCGTGTTACTTTGCTCCGGGGCAAACAGCCACGCCTCTCCCCCACATTTTCCGGCCCATGTGACCAGGACCCAAGTCCCTTTAAACCTCTGCTTTCTATTCCCTGAAGCCATAAAAACAACTGTGGCTTCCTGTTGCACAGCTGTTTTTGGAGCTTTCTGCAAGCCCCATTTAAAGGGACTGCAGTCCCTTTCAACAGGGTTTGCAGGGCCACAAGCCATGAACTAGTTTGGTTCATGAATGAACCGCCTGGTTCGGTTGGGTTTGTGGTTCGGCCATGAATCATGAACTGAATCACATTTTCCTGGTTAATGCCCATCCCTATGCAGGTATCAACTCTTTACTGTTCTGCATTTCAACTCCTCCATGTGTGCTATTGTCAGATACCAGCATGTATCCCACATTTTACCTCTTAGTCTTTTGCATTGTGCTATCGGCAATGTTTATATTCACTTTCTTCTTCAAAGTTCCATAGTGTTTTGTTTGTTGTAATTCAGATTCCTCTCTAGGTGACAGATCTGTAACCAAAAAACTACATTATAATTGTAAAAGAATATATTTGAATATGAAATAGGGGATAAGGGAGAGACTGTTCTACTTTGTAATATTTTATATTTAAGGGGTATTAAAATGATTAAGGGTAGACCGTGCCTTTCTGCAGCTTACAGGCCTTTCTCATTATCTTTGTTTTTAAAGTCTGATAGTGAGATTTCCAGCAGAGAGAAGCAGTTGAGAAAAACATTTTGCTACAGTTAGTTAATTCTTCCCTACATGTGCTATATTCAATGTATCAATTTTAAAAGCAAATGAGGCATCTCTCTCTCCTTGCATTCACAGAAAATACTAGCTGTGCCAATTTTAGATTACACTTCTCTCTGTGGGAATATGATTTTCTAATCTTGATTATATATTAAAATTAAAAGAATAAAAAGTTGGAAAATAGGCCAATATTGGAAAGTAGGCAGACTTGGGAGACTTTTTCCCCCTTGATACCACTTGAGGACAAACCAGGAAAGCCAAATAATGCTGGCTTTATTTTTATCCTTTTTAGTGAAGCAGCTAGTGTCTGGAAACTTGAAGGGTCTCCCCCCCACCCCCCACCCCTAGTCAGGTCTATGAATTAAGTGAATGCAGTGAAACAATCAGTCTCTGGAAAACTTGCTATCTGCTTGGAGTGACCACATAATAGATTGTTGTTCTTATATTGAATGCAGCCTCCAAATGCAATTTGGTCCCAGTGTGTACAGTTGAGATTTAACATTGGTTGTAAGGAAGTGCACAACTGTGCTTGATCTAAAGCCATTACCCGAATCACTTGTTTCCATTGTTACCTAAGGGGGAAAAATTCCATGCTTTCTCTAGGGCAAAAAGGCCAATAGCCAAACACTCAAGAACAACCACTGGCCAAAAGTATCCAAATGCAAACAGAACCAACAAGTCCAAGAGAACCCATCACAAACCAGAGAATGCCACAAGAACTACAGGGCAATGTGGCAAGCCCAATACTACCAATGTCACACCAGAGAATCCAAGTCAAACCACCTGGCAAGTCAGTACCCAGGCAGCCAGCCAGACTGGACAAGTCTCTGTCTCTCTCTGTCTGTCTCTCTGTCTCTCTGTCTGTCTCTCAAACACACACACACACAGAAAAATGTTGCTTCCTCAAGGAAGCCCTCATAAAGCAAGATGGGTTGGTCACCTGAATTCTTTTCTCTCTGCAGTCTGCAGGCTATATAGTCACTGGCTTGGAGAAGAAGCCTCAGGATCTGCAGCTGCCCTTTATCACTGGCACTCCTAGTCCCTCCCATCTCTGTAAAGGAGAAACACAATACCAGTACTGTTTGCAGAAGCTTCATTTTAGGTGCTTCTGTGTGTTCTCCTTGATTTGAGATACTCGTTGTCCCAATGAGATTAGTGGAGGGTGGGGGAGGGGTCTTTAGGAAAGTGGCACGAACAACATTTTTGGCATTGTATTTATTTATTTTCTGCTCAGAATTGTACTGAGGTGCAGTACCTCACCAATACCCCCTGATTCAGTTGAGGGGTTCTTTTGAAAAAAACAATAGAACACAATTTAGAATGTGGATTTTATATAGTGCCAATCCAAACTGTGGAGAAATGTGTGCACCTACACTGACTAGCAGCTGAGGGGACCACCGAGCTGCTGCTTGTGACAATCGTAAGGAAGACACACCATGATGGGCAAGCAGAAGTAGATGCCCAAGGAAGAAGAGGCTGAGATGGCAATACCTCAGGTTCACACCCATCTCTTCCTCTTGCCTCTCTTCCTTCCTCTCCTCAGAGCTCTTGAAAAAACAAGGGAGAGCCCAGTCTCTCCTCTAGTTTCACTAGCATCCTCTGGGTCCCTGAGGTGAACTCAGGACCCTAAAGACGCTCATCTCCCAAGTTGAACCTGAAAGACAACTCTGACTGCTCCTCTACTGCTGCTGAGTCACATAGGGTTGCCAGGTCCATCTTTGTCCCCACTGGGGGACTTTGGGGGGCATTCCCAGAGGGGGTGAAGCATCTCCAACATGATGACCTCACATTGGGGACATCCTGGCTTCAAGCCCCGCCCCTGGTGGGGAAGGTCCCACTGGCTGTGAGCACTTAAAGGGGTTACTTTAAGTGCCCGCAGCTGAGGGCCCCACCCACCCAATCTCCAAGCGGTATTACCACTCAGAGATTGGGCATGTGGGGCCCTATCCCACTGACTATGAGCAATTAAAGGGATCCCTTTAAGTGCCCACAGCCAAAGGGCCACGCCCAGGGGTCATTTGGGAGGGGACGCGGGGGGACGCCATCCCCCCGGGTGAGGTGCGGGTGGGCGGGGCCTGGAGCTCCCTGCTGGTGCCCGCTGGAGGTCGCCGCCGGCTGTGGGGAGGACACACTTCCAGTGATGTCAGGGGGTGTGGCATATGCTAATGAGTTATGCTAATGAGTCCCCGTAGCTCTTTTTCTACGAAATGACCCCTGGCCACGCCCACCTGGAGATCGGGCTCGCAGCCCACAGTCACCCCTCTCCCTCCTCTCTCAAGAGAGAAGGGAGTGGGGTGGCTACAGGTGTTGGGGCTTGGGGGTGGGGCTTCCCCTGCCCACCAGCTGGCCAGGCAGCGGGTAGAACCCCCAAAAGAGCAAGTATGCCCTGCCAAATGGGGGGGTTTCTGGCAACCCTAGAGTCACAACAGCTGCAGGAGAGGTGGCCTGAGCAGCAGACCCCTGCCTACTCCCAGCACCTACCTCAGGTACCTCTTTAGGCAAGTCTCCAGCCACAGGCTCAGTGAAGAGCTGCGTCTTGCAAGGCATTTTTGTTGCACTGACCCTTCCAGAGGAAGGTGTGGTGGAAGCCTGCTGTAGAGCAGGCCTCAGAAAAGTTTGGGGAAAATGTGTAGGCCTCCCTCTACTGTCTACCTTACTGTTCTTTTCCCCCAGAAAAACAATGCACCTCCCTCCCATTGCTCATTCTGTCTCCCAGGCCACTTCAAAGTGAGCTACCTGCTATACTAGGGTATGCTGCACTCTGAGTCCGAACACTAACTAACCTGCTATAGAACCTGACTCACTAAGCTGCTGCCCCTGAGTTTTTTCCACATCTAAACAACATAATCTTTGTGTGTGTGTGTGTGTGTGTGTGCCTGTGAAACTACATGCAGGAGTACTTTCACTGAATTCTTTTTAAAAACCTGCTTCTTTATAGCCTAAAAGCTGACTTAAAAACAAAACAAAACTACAACCTGTGACGGAAGCATGAAATTATTTTTTAACATCTCAGGTTGTTGTTTTTCAGGCTGACAAGTGAAGGCCCCCCCCCCCCAATCTCCAGTCTTTCTGAAAACCTGACTCCATTTTTGGAAGACTAAAAAGTCAGCATAAACTCTGTTTTTAACCACCTTGCTTCAATTGTTTTGAAGTCCATGTCAGCCTTATATACATTTTTTGATAACACTGAACCCTAAGCTGAAATCTGTGATTTTTAAAATACCTAAAATCTCACCTATAGTTAATTGTTATTAAAACCAAACCAGAAATTTTCTTCACAGTTTGCTGTAACAAGTAAATGTTCAAAACCCAACAGAAACACCCTGAAACTCCTGGAACCCCTCTCCCAAATACACAAAACAGAAAGATCTTTAAAACAGCTATAGAAGAACAACTTTGAAACCATAACCAGAAGAATACAAAAAGATCAACTTTTTAAAGCAGTAACAGCTTCGAATAGTAACTCCTTTATTTTACTGTGTGTAGTGGCAATATCCACTTGGAAGCATTAAGTGCACTGAAAGTGGATTAAAAGTGCATTATTCAGCATATGTGAAAGTGTCTGCTAATCTTCCTGCCTGCTAACTGGAACTTCCTGAGCTCTCAGAACACTGACAAATCACACAGCATGTCCAATACTACTTTAATAATTTCTTTGAGATGTGCTATGAGCAGGGGTCTCATCGAGGGGGAGCGCTCCGGTACGGCGCTCCGGAAGAGACCCTCCAGGGGGCAGGGCGGTCATGTGGTGAAGCCCCGCCCCCTTCTTCACGCCGCCCTCTGCTTCGATCCTCATTCTGTTGGAGAACGAGGACGAAGCAAGAGGGTAAGTAGGCTGCCAAGCCCGCCCACCTGCCGTTGCCTTCCCCGGCCTTGCCTTCCTCCCCCCCACCCTGTCGATGTTTCCTCCCACCTCCCCAACCCCGTTGCTCTTTCTCCCGGTTGCGTACAGCGGCCGGGAGGAGGGCCCACCTCCCCCATCCCTTCGCTCCTTCTCCCGGCCACGTGCAGCCACCGGGAGGAGGGCCCACCTCCCCCACCCCTTCGCTCCTTTTCCCGGCCGCATGCAGCCGCCGGGAGGAGGGCCCACCTCCCCCACCCCTTCGCTCCTTCTCCCGGCCGCGTGCAGCC
>NW_015162517.1:269889-305721 GCF_001447785.1 Gekko japonicus | reverse complement strand
CGGGGAGCCAGCGAGAGATGAGCAGGGCCAGGCGTCCTGCGCTGGCAGCAGCAGCAGATCCCCGGGGAGGTGATCGGTGGGCCGCCCGCCTCCCCCCTCAACATCGCCGGCCTGTGCCTCCGTGCATGGGCCGCTGGAAGGCCACCCGCCTCGCTCCCTTGCCATCGCCGGCCCTTGCCTCCGTGCACGAGCCGCTGGAAGGCCACCTGCCTCCCCCCCTCACCATCGCCGGCCCGTGCCTCCGTGCATGGGCCGCTGGAAGGCCACCTGCCTACCCCCATCCCCGGTCAGCACCAAAGCCTTTTCGCCCACCCCGCACTTTCTTTTCCTCCTCCTTTCCCTCCCTCTCTCTCTTTCTCTCTTTTCCTTCTTTCTTTCTTTTTCTCCTTTTTTCTTCTCTTTCCTTCCCTCCTTTCCTTCTCTCCTTCTTTCTCTCCTTCCTGCCTTCTCGTTCTTTTCTTTCTTTCTTTTCTTTCTCTTTCCTTTCTTCTTTCTTTTTCTTTCTTAACAGATCTGCATGTCCCTCCCTCCCAATAAGTAGCAATCTGAAACAGTCCAATGGCACCTTTAAGGCCAAGGTTTATTCAGTACAAGCTCTCCCTCTGTGAGGTCAGATGTGCATGTGTGTCCCCCCCCCAGCTAGCAATCCAAAACAGTCCAGTGGCACCTTTGAGAACAATTTTTATTCAAGTACAAGCTCTCCCTCCTCTGATGCTCTGCATTCTTGGTGCTTGGGGGGAAAGAGTTTTTTTTTCTCCTGGAGTTTTGACCCTGCTGGGTTTTGTCCAGTGTTTCCTCTAAGTGTAAGCTAGCTAACAGTTTTTTAGCCTCTAGCTCATACATTTTTGTCTTAATTCAGGAAATTTTTGGCTGATGTGTGACACAGTGTATTTATCTTTTGTATATGGTGTGTATTCTGACACACTTCCGGTGATGTCATGGGGTGTGGCCTTATGACACACTTCCGGTGATGTCAGGGGGTGTGGCATATGCTAATGAGTTATGCTAATGAACTCCGGCAGCTCTTTTTCTACAAAAAGACCCCTGGCTATGAGTACTTGTTATATTACTTCACCATTGCATGAGTCATAGATATTCATTCTGTTTCACCCTTTTATGAGGAACTAGTAGAGTTGCTTAGTGGATTTCCCCCCCAGTGCTGTCCCAAAGAATCATTTAATAATATAAACTTGGTTCATTGATTCAAATTCATGCTAATGTTGCATTATTATGCCAGATTACATTGCAACATTCAATTAGATTCCATCTATCCTTTTGGAATGCTGAATTGAAGAAATAAAATGAATAAATCTGGGGATATTTTGTGTGATGTAATTATGGGCTGATAAGTTGCTTCTGCTGCCACCTGCACATTTTATCAGAGGTGTCAGTCTAAGTGCCTTCAAACAAGGGCTGGAAATGAAAGGCAAAATGAGAGTTCACAAATAGCACATGAGAGTATTTACTAGAAAATACACCAGCAAGTTCAGAGGAAAGATAAGAAGGGATAATTTGCCAAGGACTCTTGTTTTACATGAGTAAAATATTAATGTGGCATTTGGGGCAGAAGGGCCTATGGAATAACTTGGAAATTAGAAATATTTGATACGCAAATTCTTATAAGATTTATTTTAGCCTTCAGTCATTAATATGGATACAGCTGTCTTCACTTAATTTACTTTCAGAAGCACACACCTTCTCTGATCACCATTGCTTTGATAAGTCATTTCTTGCCATTGATTTTCCGATTTCATCTGAATCTTGATAAACCTACTGGTAATGGTGATGATGAAGAGGATTTGGTTTAAGGTTGTCTTGTTGATTCCTCTGTATGATGTGATTTGTTCCAGAATGGAATCTGCTCAATTTCCCACTGTTATTTTGCTTTCCTGATGTGCAATATACTGCTTATAATTGTCTGACTAGGGCTGAAGAAATAGGAATCAGATAACGAAGTCCAAAATTATTTTATTCTTTGCATCTTGGTCCTGTCAAAGTTTCACTGCACAGGTTCAGTCTAAAACTGGGGTAAAGTATTGATCTTCTCCTATCTGTCAAGTTCTCCCCGAAAGCTGTTTTCTCTCAAAAATGATCAAAAAAGTAGGGTTTGTCTTCCTTCCCTAAACTTCTTAAAGTTCTTGTCAAGAAAGCACTATAGGAGACTAGGTAATGGAGTGCAGTTCAGTGTAAAAAGAGGAAAGAGAGGAATGATAGCTGTGTCATATAATTACTTGAGAAAGTTATATAGACATCCTGGTTGCTTCCTTCTGAGACTTAGAAAACATCTGAAAAAGACTTCTGATTTCACATTGCTGTTCAACAAAAACAATCCATGTTTTAACTTTTATAGCCTCCATTTTTACTAGAAAATGTTGGGTGCACATTCTTTTTGCATTTTTGTGACAATCCTAAGCAATTCAGATTGTATCAGAAAGAAATACTGTGGACTTAACTAGAAGATATTTCTACCAACTTGGGTATCCCCTGATCTGACTTGTGCAACATGCAACATCAGGCAACTAATGTTCTCAAGTGCTGTGGGGCAGGCATGGGAGGAACAGAGGTGTCAGTCTTCCCTCCTATGTCATTTCCACAAGCTGTTTGTCTCACTGTGAGGTACCATGTGCTTCAATCATACATCTATATCTAAAAAGCTCCATCTATGAGCAGCAAGTGCTTCTATTGGCATTGGAAGGTCAAATTTTCTTACCAACTGCAGCCATTTATACTACATTAAATCGTGCTCTGGTGGGTTCCTTAACCTTCAGGATCCACAAGCCAGGGTGCCAGGGATAGCTAGAAAACCCTGGCCTTTGGATCCTGGCCAATCCATTATACTTTTGTTTTGTCCCTTAATGCAGAGCAAACCTGGAACCTGTGGTGAAGAACAGAAAAACAAGTAACAAGGAGAGCCTGGTTAACACTTTATTTTCCTGCTGTTCTCTGCTCAGCATCCTAGTCCAAATGCCTTGCTATGTGAGGAAGAATAACAGGATCACCATATTTTTATTCCCACAGATGGGAAAGCAGCTGGGGGGTGGGCAATTTGAGCAGACAGGCAACAAGGGGGGAAATGATTAAGAAGCTCCTTTGGGCCACCACTCTTCTCAGGTTCTTCCCCAACACTGCAGATTAACATTTCACATCGTTTGAACCTTAGTGTTAGCTGTAGGATAATTTAAATTATGTTTAGAAGGTTTTTCTGGTGACCTTCAGATTATGGACAATTGCCATACTTTATGTGAGTTTGAAGGTGGCTAGAATGTACTTAGAAAAGAGTCAGACTTCTTTGCTAAGGATTTGGAGCAGAAAATACTCCACTAATTTGTATTTATTGATACACTGCATTTTGTCATTCTGCCAGTAAGTACTCAAAGCAATGTTCATTTTGAAGCAGCTCAGTAAAATAAGAGTAAAATATGTATATTTCAACAATTAAAAGCCAACAGGGACAAGAAAGTTATGGAATTAGAAGCTTAGATTCAATATTAAAAACAGTTGTTTAAATGAAAATAATTTCATCTGCTTTTGAGGTATATCTTGCAAAAAGGTGAAAATCCAGTTCTAAAAATATTAAGGATGTAAAGATTCCAGATGTTTGTATGTGCATATTATGTACCAAACGAAGATGAGTAGCTGACAAAAATCTCTACTAATGAGATTCATAGATGATTCTGTAGTAGTTAAGAAGTCTTTTATCAAAAAGAAGCACAAACTTGGTGAGTGGGAGTTCAAAATCAGACAATAATATATAATCTGAGAGAACTGTTCCCTTTTCATGCAATTTCTAATTTATGATACTGGAAAGCTATGGAATCAGCAGTAACTACTTTCTGAACTACATAATATATTACAGCAATTGCTAATAGCATTCTTTCTTTGTTAATATTAATTAAAATTGCTGAAATAACAGCTTTATTTCAAATAATTCTTCTTGCTTGTTACGTGTCTGTATAATCCCTTTTTACTTGTAAGTCCCACTGATTTCCCCCCCAGTGCTAATTAAGATCAGAGTACAAGGATTTCACATGCCCCAAATTATAATCAGGTTTTCCCAGCATGTGGCCAGTGGCAGTGTTTGTTGCAGACATTCACCAAAATATTGGAAATACAATATGAGACAGTTTTGATGAAAACTATTCAAAGAAATACCTTACATTTTCTATTTTGTTGGGCATAACTGCTCTGGGCAGAGTAGCAAAAAGTATACACAGGTACACCAATATGTCAGAATAGGAAAGTCAATACATAAGAGATAAAGCCAAAGGCTACTAAATAGTGCCACATACACAATGACTTTGAATTCATAAACAGAAATGCTAAGAGAAAAAGACTGTCAGGAACTTTAGGCAGGTAACACCACACACTCAGGCTTCTTGAGAAGATAAGTGTTTATTTGGTAATTCCAGTACTAAAGTAACTCGTGTACAGCTTGTGTTAGGAATGGCCTGTAATATGACAGCCACTGACTTATAGGATATTCAAACTGCCCCCCCCCAGTTGCAAAAGCCAATAGTTGGTTTCCGCACGTGCAGGCAAAAGCTAGCAAGCAAGCATTTTTGTGCCTAAACATTCGTGCCTAAACATTTCCCAGGCCTGGTGATTTAGAGACAGAATACCCACCAAGGTCATTTCTACAGATAGCCAGCTGCAAGATACAGGGAAGAGCTGGTAAGGCAGAGGAGTGAACCCCCTCCACATTCCAACTCTATGACAGGGCTACCTGACAAAGACTTGGTGTGCTTTTAAATCCAGAAATCCAACAGTAGACCCTAGGATATGACTGAAAAATAAACAGAAAAGTTTCTTTTTCATCAAATGAAAAAATCAGAAAGACTGCTATCCGTAAACAGAGATTCAACACTCTAACCCATTATATGTAAGTAAATGTATTGCATATGGCCGTAAGCTGTTACAATATAAAAAAGGAGAAAGCCTCAAGGAGGTTCTAGGCGACGACCTGGCACCAGTAGTAGACCTTAAAGGGAAATATATACAAAGCAAAATAGATATGGTCTATCGGACTTATCCAGACTACATCAAGAAAAATTAACTACCTGGTGAAATATTTGTGAAATTCTCCAAGAGGTCTACCAGAGATGTTATACTCAAAGTGACTAATGGGATTACTCTAAAAATCAAAGCTGAAGAAACGAGAATTTTAAAAGACATTCCAGTTGAGATAAGAAAAAAAAACAAAAAATTGACAACATTTCTACAGAAAAATTCCACTCCCTACAGGTGGATTTTACCAGAGGGTCTTATCTTCAACTTCAAAGAAAAAAGAAAAAATAGACTCTGTTACAAAAGCTAAAGCGTTTTAGAGCAGCATCAGAAACAGAGAAAGAGAAAGGAAAAGTGGAGGACAACAAGGCAGAAGAAGAGTATAGCAGAAGTGGATCAGGAACTAATAGTGGTACACCAGGCAGCTCCTTAGGAGAAGACTCTGAATCTGATATGGGAGAAGCCGCCCCCAAACTCTTTAAAGTCAGATGGGACTATGATAAAGATAAGCCTAAGGGGGAAAAGAACTAAAAATGAATCAACTCTGAAAGTTTAATACTATTTAGTTTAATATACCAGAATGCACTTATTTGGCTAATATTGTTTGTACCGGAATACATTTGAAACAGTTAATCTCACTCTTCATCTTCTACAATGTTAAAGCTAAGGGGGGAAAGCAATTTTTTGCCATATGAGATCCCTGTTTAGCTGTATGTTTTAGTTAGTCTTTCCATGTTCCCCACCCTATTTAGTACATAGTGAAATACACAATATAAATTTAAGGTTCAAAATAAGACTGTATAACATTTCAACAATAGAACAATTAAAGTTTTAAAATCATAGAAGCCATGCTACCAGTATTGTAGCTCTGTGTTAGACAACTAGAAACCACCTTGGATCTAACTTTTCTGGCTGCAAGCTCAAAAAGCACTACCTTGCGAGTAACCAGGGGATACATGTCCAACAAGAGGAAAACCAACTTTTCATTGTCAGGTAAATTGCAAAGTAGGCTTAAAATTCCAGATAGGAATCTGCTTCTTAGGTCAGAGTATAAAGGACAGACCATGATGTAATGAAATAGATCTTCCACAGCGGTACCACATACACACAAACATTGTTCCTGTGGTTTGTTGGTATACCTTCCAAGCAGCATTTCAGTGGGCATGGATTGAAAGCGAAGAGCGATAAATGCCACTTTTTAACTGTGGACTGCAATGTCTGACAAATAGGAGGTTCTTAAGTGATTTTTTAAAATCCTGTGATACCATGGTGCAGATTTTGACTGGAATATTAATCTTTTGTCTAAAAGAGCATCTTCATTAAATACCCATTGGCGCAAGTCCTGGGTATTTACAAAAGATCTGGTAAGTCATCAGGCACAGAGTATCGTGAAATGATGTTATTATAAAATTCGATGTGAGTGTTATCATTGTTTAGTAAATCTAAGTAGCTAATTTTGCTAAATGTTTCATTTGGAAGCTGTTGAAATTTCGGCATCGATTTCAGGATCGTTAGGTACACTCGAGCCCTTAGTGATGGAATACCTTTTTCTGCCCTCATTAGTGCTGCAGTAACCCATTGTATGACACTGGCTCCTTATAGTTTTATAGCAGTTTACTATTTTAAGGGATGTTTTGAAAACCTGGACTTCACTTTAAGTGCCTCTGGGCAGACAGTGTAATGACCCCAGGATTTCTGCTGACTTTGGAACAGGAAGCATGTAGAGGCTGTTTCAACGGTTCTCTGCCCTCAGATCTAGAATAAAAATGGCAGGAACAACATGTGGATTAAAACTAAGCCTAAAAATAAATTTAACAACACATTTGCACTGTTGATCCTAAACAAAGTATAGGTGAACAGCTAGATTAGAGTCTAGAAGAACCTTAGAGACCAACAAGATTTTTTTGAGTATAAGCTTCTGAGAGTCAAAGCTCCCTTTGTCAGATACAAACTTTGATTCTTGAAAGCTGACACCCAAAAAAATCTCATCGGTCTCTAACGTGCTACTGGACTTGAATCTAGCTGTTCTACTGCAGACCAATGGATCTATCCTCTGAAAAATGCATAGTTGGTCATGACAGGTTCAAATCCAGCAGTTTTTTCTGGCTCAAAATACTGGATCAAATCCATTGTCATATTTGCCATATAATTATTCCTACACCCCCTTCCAAACTGCAGCATCCTGAGTGTAGCTTTCTAAGAAGTAGACCCAGTAGATTCCTGTCTATAAGGGCAGTCTGATTTTGATAACTCCCCTCTGCAATACCACTATGCCACCAGCTGCTATGAATCTGGCGGAATGAGGAGGAAGCAAACCCCAAAATGGATCAAGGCTGTAGTTCTATGAACAGTTACCTAAAACCAAGCCTCTTTGAGTGTAAGGGAACTTACTTTTTTTATTAGACCTGTATGGGGTTGTGCTAGCGTTACCAGACCCCCCCGCCCAGTCTCACGGGGTTTTCCTGATTTGGGGGGGCTCATGCTGCCAGCAAATGGCCAGTGGGGGAGAAGTCCCGCTCCCAAGAGTGGCCACTGGCAGCCACCCCTCTCCCTCCCCAGGTCTTCTGAAGACTGGGTGACGGGGGTGGCCACCAGCTATGTGGCCTCCTGGTTGCCAGCTGTGGCCAGTAACCGAGTCTTCTTCCTGCTAGCAAGCAGGAAGAAGACTCGGTCTAGGCTGTCAATGAGGCTGTGACTTCCCTCTCTTCCCCTTCCTGCCAACTGAGCAGAGAGTGGGTTTAAAGTTTTATGTTCAGCTGACAGGCAGGGGGAAGAGAGGGGAGGCATGGAGGGAGAGGCAGGAACTGCATGGTCCTCTGAGCACTGCCCTCTCCGCCTGAAAAGTACTGAGTTCGGACATGTGGCATAGTGATCAGCTCATAGTTTATTAACTCACTGGAAATTAGAAGACAAACTAGCTGGTCTATGACCGGCTTTTATCCATGCACACACACACTCAAAACACACACCCCACTCCCCATGGTAGGCTCTATTTACACTACCTAGTCCCCATAGGTACATACCAGGATCCGCGCGAGCCCATTGGTCCGCATTAGGATCCTACCAGTCTATTGTTCCCAGACCCGAAGGTCTGTTTGACCGCATGGCCAGGCTAACGCTGGCGAGGCTATCTTAATACATAACACCTCCCTTCACTGGCACTCGTTCTTTTCAAGAAGACCCAGGAGCAGTAATGGAGGGGGCGGTTGCGTGGCCTCCCTCCTTGGCCAGCAATGAGGCTACCCAGCCCTCTCTCTCTCCCTTCCCTCGCTGAGTCTTTTCTCACACCTTACTGATGGCTCTCATCTGCTTCCACAGCCAGCTTCAGAAACTTTCAGAAGCCGGTTGCAGAAGCCGAAGAGAGACTGTAGCGAAGCATGCTAGAAGTGGCCTTGCAGCAGGGTCTTTTCTGCTTCCACAGCCAGCTTCTCAAACTTTGAAAAGCCGGCTGCACCTGTGGAACTGGGGGGGGGGAGAAGGAGGGAGGGAAAGGGGAAGCAAAGAGACTTCCCTTCTTCTCAGCCGCCTCCCCCTCAAAAATCTGCACCCCCACGCCAGATTTTCTAGCTATGGGGCTGCACACCCCTGCTTGTAAAAGCATTTAAAGGATGCTTTAAATGCTTTCTACAAGTGGGAGCCACCACCGCCACCTGAACTCCAAGTAGAGAATTCCCTGCTTGCAGTTCAGGCTGACTCCCTAACATGATGATGCCACTTCTGCCTGATGTCATCACTTTGGGTACATCCCCAACCTCTCCAGGGACACCCCCTAAAGTCCCCCACCGACACGTTTTCTGGACCTAGCAACCCTAGGTGACGCAGCAAGGCCCTGAGCATAGCCTTCAGTCCCTCCCTCAGGTGATGCAGCTACATTTTCTCCTGCCATTTAGCCTTTGATTATCTAAACCACAAGCACTGATTACTGCTTCCTTAATAGCCTGCCTGCCATGAAGAACCCTAACACATGAGCGTCATTTCTGAACTCCCCATTAAACTCCTCCATAACTCCCTCTTCAACTTGTATTTTATCATTACCTGTCCTCTATTCTTGAATTTTTTGGACATGTCTGCTGTGTAGATTCATGCCATAATGGAGGGGGCGGCTTCATGCTCCCTTACTGAGTGACTTTGATTTCTTCTGAGTATATGTGTATAGACTGTCTCCATCTCCTTTAACAGATATCTCCAAAGCTAGCAATAAATCTATGGCAGCCCACTCCTTAAAAGAAAACAGTGCTGCTGGTGGGTATACAGACATCATTTATGCAGAAAGCAGATTTTGAATAAGGTTACCTTGAACTGCTGCAAACTATTTTTTTAAAGATGGAATCTGAAAATTTAATATATTAAAAAGCAGGAAATAAAAGGCACTTTAACTCAGTTATATATGTTAAAATGTGTACCTATGGGAGAAATTGCTCCATTGTTTTGTGAAAGTATTTATTATGAAAGAAAACTAATTTCTTCACTGAAAAAGAGTATCAAATATTACACATGAAAGAGAGCTTACTTGTTCATTGAGCTCTTCCTCAATGAACACCATATCTCGCCCTTAGACTGTTGTCTTTTATTTCTGACTGCGCAATCTAATAACCTATCAAGAGGAAGAATTAAGAAAGTTATATACTTCCCAGGCTCAATCCCCAGCCTTTTGGAGAGCCAGTTTGGTGTAGTGGTTAAGTGTGCAGACTCTAATCTGGGAGAACCGGATTTGATTCCCCACTCCTCCACTTGCACCTGGCTGGATGACCTTGGGCAAGCCGTAGTTCTGATAACAGCTGTTCTTGAAAAAGAGCAGTTTCTGTCAAGAGCTCTCTCAGCCCCACCTACCTCACGGGGTGTCTGTTGTGGGGAGGGGAAGGGAAAGGAGTTTGTAAGCCACTCTGAGACGCCTTTGGGTAGTGAAGGGCAGGGTATACATCCAATCTCTACTTCTTCTACTACTTCTTCTTCTTCTTCTTCTCAGTTTAAAAGGATTAGGTAGTTGGTAATGTGAACAACCTCTACTGGAAATCTTGGAGTGCTGCTTCCAATCTGAGTAGACAATACAGACCTTGATGAGCAGATGGTCTGATTCAGTATAAGGCAGCTTCATGTATTCACATGTTCAAGTCCATAGGTAGTTATGAGTTATTTATGAAAAGGGCACAAGTTTCAGACTAGCAGATATTAAAGGTCAATTTGCAGGTGACATTAACTGAAGCGTGCAGGGTAGCAGTTTCTACATGTGTAACGTGTAAAACAATTCTCAGGGTGACGGAAAGAGAAAGCAGACATTGATTCTTTAAGTTCCCTGGGTGTCCAGCAAATGTGTACAAGGAGGAAAAACAGGTTACTCTAGGTTACAGAACTGATTTTTAAAGACTTTTAAAGATATGCTGTATAAAATAATAGAGTCCCTGAGGAAGAGCTGTTTTCGTGAACGGAGCATAAAAGCCTTGACATTTAGAGATGGCACTATTTCTGTATGAAGTTGCTCAGAATAAATCCTAGTAAGCATTATCATGCTTTTTAAAATGTTACAGACTACTGATATCCAGTGTGGAAACCATTATCACTATTCAGCATTAATATATAACAGTAAACTATTTCATCTCTTATCATATCTATGCTTTCATCCCAGACAAATTCAAATATGTGTCAGTGCTTATAGGTATTAACATTGCCTTTTAAACAACCACTTTCTGTTTTATCTTAAAGGGACACATTGGTGTTAAAAACAAAACTGAGCTGTGTGAAGAATGAGACAGTGTTGCTTGCCATTCAGATCATGTGCCCTAAATTTAGTTCACTTCATGCCATTGATGTAGGAAGCCTGCAATATTGCTTGACTGCTGATTCTCTGAGACTTCCAGGAAAATGAGATGTGTATCTCATGAGGCTGTCCCATAACAGAACACATTAAGATATAAATATTTATCAATATACATCCAAACTATGTTGAAGTGATGGTTGTAGGGGGATAGGGAGGGGGAGGGGAGCCAAGCTCCTCTCTACATGCTAGGGTTGCCAAATGTTAATTTCTTACCGGCGGGGGATCTTCTTCCCGGTCCTGGAGCCAGTTGTGGATGCGAGGGGAAACTCTTTGTTTTCCCCTCAAACGGCGTGGCTCCGCCCCCAGCGTGCGACGTCACTTCCGGGTGACGCGCACGCGGGGGTGGGGTTTCCCCCGGGCCCCGATTCCGGCACGCCGGGAATCGGGGCTCCAAAACGGGGGATTCCCCGCCCCCCGGCTGCATTTGGCAGCCCTACTACATGCTGAAGCCATCAGAGAGAAAAAAAACTGAACCTCAGCAATTAGTGTTGGAGCTTCCCAGGTTACAGATATAATTTGATAAGTGATACTTTGTTACCCAAAGTTCTAGTAATCTTTATGGTTCAGAAAACCACAAACTGGTTGGTAGAATTCCAGTTACTAATTTTTATTATTCATTGCAAAGACATTCTTGATCATATTTTCATGTGCTTTAAGATGGCATCTCCAAAAAATGTTAAAGATTTCTCATGCTTAGCATTGCCATATCCTGGAGATATGAGGTGGAGCCTGGAGAGGTCAGGGTTTAGTGAGGGGAGGGACCTCAGTGAACTATAACAGACAGTCCACCCTCCAAAGCAGCCATTTTCTTCTCTGTAGTCTGAAGATTACGTGTAATTACAGAAGATCTCCAAGTCCCCCTAGAAATCGGCCACCCTGCTCATGGCCACATCTGCACAATATTACCCTCTCATGGTACTAGATCAGGCTTGCCAACTGCCAGCCTTTCTTGACTTTCAGGCCTGCAATACAAATCATTTTGGCTTTTAGCAGTACTCTTGAAAGAGACATGAGGACAACACTGTAATATACATATCATCATAGCCTCTGGTGTATCACATCTTCAAAAGTACTTTTTGTTATCTGTCTCTTTACAGCACCCTTCTCAAAATAGGAATGGCTTCCAGGCATTAATTCATGTTTTTGTAACCTCAGAGTTAATTAGATTACTGCAATGCATTAATGGGGTGACAATGGAGATTTCTATGAAAAGATTTCAGGAACTTCAGTTAGTCCAAAATGTGCAGAGCCACTTTCGGGATTGTGTGGGCCCTGGGTGAAGGAGTATAACTGGGGACCCTTTCCCCTTTGGTGTGGCCTTTTTTTGTGCAACCACACCCCTTCCATCTGGCCCCTCCCTTTTCTTCTTCAACCATTCCTTTTCAATTTCTGTTTGCTTACTATAGTAAAGAGAAATCATAGCAAATTGTGCTTTCTTCATTACTTTTATTACCTTCTATAAAACCAGAGAGAAGCAAATATGCCTTCCATGATTTTATTTGGTGGGCATTTAATAAAATTGGTATCATTTGTCTAAAAGCAATAAAAATATAAATCTGGAACCTCAGTCTCAAGGTCTATGGAAAAGTTTCTCTACTTTGTTTTCCACCAGCAATCTCATTGATTGGCAAAAGACTGACCTAAGCCTAATTTTGCTGCTGGGCCTGGTAGCAACTAAAAGGAATTAGGGGCAGTAGGCATGCTTTGCCTGTGTTTGACCTAAAATACTTCAGACCAGGTTCCTGAAATTTCCCCCCATCAGTCTAGAACATAGAGGTCGTTCTCTGGGTGTCCATCTTCAGAGGTCAGGCAAGTGGCAAGTAAAAATAGTCTTTTGGTTATAGTGATATTTGATGATAATAAATGATGATGCTTCACCTCAGGAAAGCTCTTAACAGTGAATTACATTTGGTTACCACCAGTTTTGTATTTTGGGCATCAAATGAAAACAATAACATTGTTATTAGTTTGTTTTATATTGCTTTTGGGATTCTTTTTACTTCTTGTCAAATTCTGTTATTTGTTGAATTGAACTGCTTTTATTATTTCTGGTGTGTATATTGTTGAAAGAAATGCAATGAGCTCTAGGAAGAGGGCCTGGGAGAGTGTGCTGGCCTGCAGCAGTCGCCCGTATCCCCCCCAGCAGCTCCGGGTGAGCGCCATAGCAGGACCACCATTGGACGCAGGGCCAGTTCTTTCATAAGGCAGCATTAGCTGGCCTGCCGCCTCCCCGCCCCTCCCTCACCAGAAGAAGGGGCAGTGGCGTCCTCGTCCTCTGGGCCCAGCGGCAGGTAGAGCAGTGCCACTCCACCGCCGCTCGCATCCTGGTTCCTGCCACCGGGGTTGGGCAGCAGGAGGCGGTTGGTGTGGTAGCGCCTCTGCATCAGGGAGGCCTTGTGGTGAGTGCGGTGGTGGTGCTGGTCATGGTGGCGGGGCCCATTGTGGAGCAGTGGCAGAGCCACTTTGGCCAAGCTGGACGGCGACGACAGGGTGGCTGGCGAAGGGGTGGCCACCTGCTGCTGCAGCAGCAGCCGCCCCGCCACTGCTTCCAAGTCTGCTGGCACTTCAGCGCAGTTGCTCCATGCCACGGAGCACTTATGGAAGTGGGCTGGGGGCTGCCTCAGCTGCTCTGCTAGGGGGGGAAAGGCGGCGGCATCCTCTTTCTTAGGGCTGTGCATGAGGGAAACAGAGGAGCCAAAGCACAGCAGGGCTCAACTGAGGTGCCGTTGCTGTCGTCTTCCACTCCCTCACACATTAGATGCAATATATAATCTTATCCATTGGCCACACTAACAGTATGGGGTTTTGACAAAAACTTTATCACCCTTGTGATAAACTTTGCCATTTGTGATGTTACCCATTTAATTTTATCAGCAAGCAGTACAATTAGTATATTGTGGTCCACTCTCCCTTTGTATCATGATAAAAATATTCCTAAGATATTGTTCGCATTCTAGTGTGAATCTTGGGCAGTGGAAAATCCTTAATAGATTTTTTATTGCAGGGGTAGATAGATTTGTTATATGGAATCCTGTTGTAGCGGCTTCTTAGCATTGCCAGTTGTAAAATATCCAATCATGCTTTAGTGACTGCTTTCCTATACTTGAAAATTGATAGATCGGTACAGTAAGATGGGAGGGTTAAAGGAGAACGTACAAATTGATTATAAAGGGGAGCTATTCTCAGTGTATCTAGTAGTGTAGCATCCGTCTGAGCATTTATGTCCAGCAGTCTTTGCTTTATTGATTATTTTTTCTTTTTTATCTTTTTGCTGCAGTTTTTTTATTTATTTATTTATTTATTTATTATATTTATACCCCGCCCATCCTGTGAACAGGCTCAGGGTGGCTAACAAAGTGGTACAATGTACCTAATTGGCATAGCCCTAAAAATTTAAAACTACATAAAACCCATACTCATTCATTACATAAGTTTACAATTAGCAATAAAATGCTCGCAATACTAAGGATTAGATGGCGTGCTTTCCAGATCTAAATCCACATTGTTCATCCAATCATCATCCCTCGAGCCGATGGGCCTAGCGATACAACTGGGCCAGACCTAGGATCCGTAAGTTCAATAGGATCATTGATGGTAACAATAGTGGCGGCTCCTATTTAAAAGCCTGGCAGAAGAACTCCGTCTTACAGGCCCTGCGGAATTGTAAAAGGTCCCGCAGGGCCCTGATCTCCTCCGGGAGCTCGTTCCACCAGCAGGGAGCCGCCACAGAAAAGGCTCTGGTCCTAGTACTGGTGAACCTTGCATCCTTGGGGCCCGGAATAGTCAAACGATGTTGGGCCCCTGACCGTAGTGCTCTCTGGGGTACATATGGGGAAAGGTGGTCCCTCAGGTAGGTTGGACCCTGGTCATGTAGGGCTATAAAGGTAAGCACCATCACCTTGAAGTGTATCCGGTATGCTATTAGTCCTCTTAAACCAAGCCCTCTTACATAGTATTCTGAAAATCCATGTTTGGCTACTAAACTTAATATGTGGCTTTGCCATGGGTTGGCTTTCCCTTCTTCATAGGCCAAAGTTAAAAAACTTGAACTTAATCCAAACAGGATTTTCAGCCAAAAGTAATGGCAGCCTTATGGACAGAGGGCAACTTGGATCTAGCTATAACTGCTGGTGTAGAATTGGGCCTTGCTAATAGCATATGGGTAAACGTAAAAAAAAATCAAATACCTTTAATGGCATATCAATAAAATACATGTGATAAAATATGAGCAAGAAGGCAACAAAATAAGGCTGATCATACAATGAATCTGACCACTTCAGCCAAGGATTTAGCAACCTCTACTGTACACTCATTCCCTTCCCTTCCTTTTAATTTCATTTCATTTACCATTGAGCTCTGTAGGGCATACGTGAGTAATTTGTTTGTTTGTTTACAAATATTTATATCACAACTTTTCTTCATGGACTTTAGGCAGGTAACAATACAACAAGACATTGTAAGATGTAAAACCAAAAGGACAGTGTATTAGTAAGATTTTTTAAAAAGTACACAGATTACAAATACAGCCAAAAGTTTCACTTCTACCAGCAGCAATGTTAAATGCCCTCCAACCTCTTAATTATCTTGGTTGCTCTCTTCTCTACATTTACCAGTTCTATAATGTCATATTTCAGATAAGGTAAGCAGAACTGTTTACAGTATTTCAAATAAGACCACACCTATATCTATACTGGCACATTATTTTATTTATTTCAAACATTTTTATGCTGCCTTTCTATCCAATCAAGGTCCCTAAGGCAGTGAACATTAAAAAAAATTAACACATTTGAATAAAAAACAAGATTGAAAAATATAAAACAATTCAATAAAACACACTAAAAAAACAACACCAGAACCAGGAAGGAGGGTCAATAACTGTTGGAGGTATGTCAGATGAAACAAAAAAAGTCTACACCTACTGGCAAAAGACACAGATAGAGAGAAACAGATGAATCTTCCAGTGTTCCAAAGGTTTGGGGCCATAATTGAGAAAGCCCTTTTCAGGTTGCCACCCATCTAGCCTCAGATGGCAGGGGCAACCAAAGCAGGACCTCTGAAGATGATCAGAGTGTATGGGTAGGTTTATATGGGAGAGGGCAGTCCTTAAGTTATGTTAGTTGAAGGCCATATAGGGCTTGAAAGGTCAATACCAGCACCTTGAATTGAGCTCAGAAACAAATCGGAAGCCAGTCTAGATGGAAGAAGGCTGGAGTGATATAGTCCTTTTGAACCACTCCAGTCAGAACTCTGCCTGCAGCATTCTGTACCAATGACACCATCCAAACAGTCTTCAAGGATAGCCCCACATATCTTTTTTAAATAAATGTGCACCTTCATATACATCACATTGCAGTAATCTAACTAGATGCTACCAGGGCATGTAGCACAGGGGCAATGTATTTTCCACCCAGGAAGGGCTGCAGCTGGCTCTCCAGCTGAAATTGGTGAAAGACACCCCTGGCAAGTTGGCAACCACTGTCACCTGTTTATTCAATAGGAAGCCTGGGTCCAGGAGCAAACTAAGCTATGAACCTGCTACTTCAGAGAAAGTGTAACCTCCTCCAGAACCTTCCCCCCACCAGTACCACCTCTTTTTTTTGGTCAAGATTAAGCTTGATAGTGATGCCAACATCCCCCCCCCGGGGGGGGCGTGGTTCTTTGACTTGTGTGGCTGGCCAATTGAAGTCACACAGTGAAATACAGTCCAGGCAGAAAGGAGGGTAAAAAAAGAATTTATTCGAATAAATGGGATATCATACAGCCAAAACTTCAGCCCAGATGTCCAGTGAATAACAGCAGGGATCTGACTTATATACTTTTGTTGCTCCTCCCAATTTTACATCACTGCTGACATCATTACAGATGCTCAGTTTGATTTTGCTTGCAAGATTAATTAATCTTACATTTGACAAACAAGGTGTTACTGGCCACATTTCAACTTTACAGATCTTGAATGATGTAGCTGCCTGTTCTGTTAAAAATGATATGTACATCTTCTTGGCTGTTCTTCCAGTCTTTTGCACCTCTGAATGAATTTACAGGCTGAGTTCATACTGAGTACAGGATTTAACTTTTCCCATTATAATATGGTTTCTCATGCATATATGTATATAAAAGGCACTTTAATAAGATTTCTCTAGGCTATTTCTACTAAAGATGTATAAAACATGTATAAAATATGAACATATAAGACTATAATGGTATTCCAAAGAATTAGTCTTTAAATGTTCCAAAGTAGTCTATGACATGAAGCTTCCATAGATATCTTGAATTTACCTGTTGTCCTTTATTTTAATCCATCAGGGGATTTTTATTGAATTTTGACAATTTTCTGGTTTTGCGAAAATATGCCATTTTGCTTTAGCCAGTAGGTGTCCTCCTTGTATAAAATATGTTCTGCACTTTTAATTGGCTTTTTTCATTGTCAAAAGACTTGTGATTAATATCTTCTGTTTCTGGCTGGACTTTGAGATAATGACACACCTTGCTTATTGATCAGAATAAGGTTTCCAGTAACTCAGTATTACTATGTTAAAGCATTTTAAACTTAAAGAAGAAAAGGTTAGCTTGATTTTCCTTATTAAAAGTACTAAAAATCATAACGAACTTCTGAAACCATTCATTTGAAGCAGAAAGCCTAAACATAAATCTTCAACTTTTGACAGGTCGTTACCGTAATGGATAGTTCCATCCTCATTAATAGTGTACTGATATCTTTTGATGCTGGGACACCTGTTCATTAAGAAATTCCTTCTTTGACAATTAAATAGGATATAAGACAGCTATTTTCACAATTCTGCTTGGTATTAACTGGTTTGCCAAATGTTCCAGGAAATCCCAATGTCTCTTCCCAAAAACCTCTGAAATACAAGCAGTAATCAATAGATTTTGTTCATTAGACCTTCTCTACAATAGCTCTCCTTCATTCCAAAACTGCCTCCAGGCCCCAGTAGTATTATGATAATAGCCATTTTATTTTCAATCCATTTCCTAGTTCTCCCCAGCATAGAGTATACCTTTTTCACTGCTAAAGGTAAAGGTTTCCCTTTCTCGAAAGCCAGTCAAATCCGACTCTAGGGAAGTGGTGCTCATCTCCGTTTCCAAGCCGAAGAGCCAGCACTGTCCAAAGACTTTTCCGTGGTCATGTAGCCGGCATGACTAGACACCAAGGTGCACAGAACGCTGTTTCCTTCCCACCAAAGCAGTACCTATTTATCTACATGCAATTTCTTGCTTTTGAACTGCTAGGTTGGCAGGAGCTGGGACCAGAGACAGGAGCTCACTCCATCTTGCGGGTCTCGAACTGCTGAACTACTGACCTTCCAGTCTGCAGTTCAGTGTCTTAACCACTTGAGCCACCGCAGCCCCTTTTTTACTGCTACTAAACAGTGAATTGACATTTTCCTTCCATGCAACCCCAAGATCTCTTTCTCTTTAGGTCTCAGAAAGTTCACACACCCTTAGCCTATACTGGAAGTTGGAATTTTTTTTTTGTTCCAGTGTGTATCACCTTATAGTTACCTATATTGAACTTCATTTGCCACATTGTTGCCCACTCCCCAAATTTGTGAAGAGCCTCCTGGAGCTCTTCACAGTTGGGCTTAGCTTTTACCGTCCTGAATAATTATTGTATCAGTTGCAAATTGGCTACTACACTGTTCACCCCCAGTGGCAGATAATTTATAAACAAATTAAATAGCACTGGCCCCAGTACTGAGCCTTGTGCCCACCTCCCACTTACTTCCCTTCATTGTGGGAACAGTCAGTTTATTCCTACTTTCTGCTTCCTGTTGTTTAATCAATTTTTAATCCATATGAGCATCTGTCTTATCCCATGACTACTAAACTTACTCAGGAGTCTTTGGTGAGGTACCTTGTCAAAAGCCTTTTAAAAGTTCAAATATATAATGTCTACCATGTCACCATTATCTATGGGATAACAGTGACTCAGTATGCATAATATACTTGGATTTTCAAAAGGCTTTTAACAAGATACAAAAGCAGTCAGGGGATAATAAGATTGATCCTCTTATGGATTTTTCATTGATTTTTTTTTAGTGTTGTTTAGGATATGTTAGGATAAGAAGCTTTAAGTTCCACTTAACAAACTTAATGGCCATGTCCTCATGCACAGAAAATGTCCCTGTTTTCATCTGTAGGGTATGGGATTCCAAGTCCATTGATATGCAATATAGTTATCTGTGCTAGGACTCCCAGTGGCATGAAATGCCACTATAATTCTGAACAGAAGTTGAAATGGGAAGTTCGAAGGGGAGCAGAAAACATTTTACTGGGACTTCAGGACAAAATAGTGGCAAGTACAGGATAGGAAAAAGCAGTAAAATAGCAGACTTACATGCTAGTAGGTATATTGTGAACAGAGGTGATGTGAAATACTGAGCAACAGATGATACACAGGCATATATGGCTTTTTCCTAAAGATTTATATTGCAGGAATGATTTAAATGATGAAAATAAGTCATGTTATTAATCAGTGAGGCTTTTACCTACACAAATTATTTCACTCACAACAACTATGTGAGGTGGGTTAGTCTGAGAGAGAGTGACAAAAAGGTACCTAGTGAGAGTCATGGCTGAATAAGAATTTGAATGAGGAATTCCAAGTTCTAGTCCAAGACTCTATCCACTACAAGACATTGTCATAAGGAAATATAGTCTTAACTGACACTTGGAACCAGTCAAAAGGACCCTAGTTTTTTGGTACATCAACTATGGATTCAAAAACATACATAAAATGCAACATATAATGCAACTTAACATGATAAAAATCCTTGTAAGTCTTGATTTATTATTTCTATTCTAATTATGGCATTGACTTTACCCATGAAATATTATTAAGGCTGACCATAAATCACCCTTAAACTTTTTCTGCCTCTGAAATCTGACTTTGGCTAAACTTCAGCACTGAAGTAATAACAGTTCTTGACATAGCCATCTTTATCTTTCTATTCCATCCTTAATAATCATCTCCTGGTGATAAATAGTTACTTCTCAGGACTGATTTATTTCTCATTTATTGAAATGGAACTGTCATACTTGTACATGGCTTCTTGCTGCATAATACACATAAAATTTTATAATTTTATTGGATCTAATTTATGTTCTCTTTCAAAGATTTTTTTCTGAATATTTAAAAGAAGAAAATTCTCACCAATTGATAAGCACACATTTTAAAAATAGATTTGAACTACTCAGTCTTACTTGGAGTGTGACAAGGTTACATTGTAGTGTTTGACATGTTCATTATTAAAATTTTGTCATTCCCTTCCTTCCTCTGAACCAATGGAGATGAATTCATTAGAAATGGGTAAATAAAAAAGTGATTTTCTCTGTAAATTAATATAATGACACACTTTTGTGATGAATTTTCTAAATCGTTTCCAGGTTATACTTTCCTCTTCATGGGTTCAATTATCTTTCTCATAAAAAAGAGCTTTTTCATAGACAACCTTTACCCATTTTTCAAAGCCTAATCTAACTATAAAGCTGTTAATATCACATTTTAAAGGAGATGATGGATTGCCTTTTAACCTATTTGAAATTTTTCAGATTAGATACTATAATATTCATAGATATAACCTTACCAATTATCAGGAGGAAAAACTGAAAACACAAATATGACTTTAACCTTGAAAGTTGACATAAGCTTGGATGAGAGAAGCTGTCTTTAATGGACCAGTCCTTTCCTGTGCTCAGGAGAAAGTCTGTAGTTTCTTTCCCCTTCAGTTGATCACATTGGCTTTTTTGGAAACTCTCTTTAAACATAAGGCCCAAGATCCAAACAGGGACATGTAGGAGAGAACTGTGCATGTCTGGAACTTGTTGGCATGCTACTTTTATCCCAGCAGTTTCACTGTCAAAGGGATAACAATCAACCCTCTTTCTTTGTCAGTAAAATAAAAGCAAGTCCTTGTTGTTCTCTTTCAAGCACATATGTGCCTTCTTTCAGGCCTATAGCAATGCCCCACCCTGAATTTGCCCTGTCCTCCTGAAATATACTGGGTTCAGACACATAGAAGTGATCAACTCATAGTTTATTAGTGATTTAGTGATCTGGATGACGATGGGGGTCTCCCAGAGGGCATGTGGCACTGGCTCTAAATACCTCTGCGCTATCAGGTGGTCCAGTTCTTCGTCTATCTTGGGCTGCAATGCAAACGGGACACGCTTGGCCTTCATACGGGTGGGGCGTACAGCTGGATCGAGGTCTAGGGAGACCGGCGGACCAGTGTAGCAACCAAGCATCCCATAAAAAATGTCAGTGAACTCATCGCACATGTTGCTGAAGTTTGTAGGCTGCACGTGATGCACCCCCATCACCCCAAACCCCAGGGGAACAAACCACGACAGACCCAGTAAACTAGTAAGCCGCCGTTCCACCACCAACAGATCTAAGAGTCCTTCAGAGTTCTGAGAGTCTCTTCTGAGGTGATAGAGATGGAGGACCCCGTGTCCAACTCCATTTCGCAAGGGCCCCCCTTTATTAACATGGTTACTTTAATTTTGTTAGGGGTGTCCTGAGGCAAGTGTAGTACCTGGTGTTGGTGGACGGCTGTATTGTGGAGCTCTGCGGATTCCTGGTGAGCAGTTGGACAATGCTGGTTTCCTCAGGAGCAGCAAGCTCGTGCGATGTGGCCTTGTTTTCCACAGGTTTGGCAAATCGCGTTGCTGAAACGGCAGGAACGGCATTTGTGCTCTTCACTTCAGCTGGCACAAGGCACACGAGCGATGGTCTTCATGGGCTGTGGGGTGGTCACAGACGGTGGGTGCGAGTCCCAGTGAGCCAGGCAGTGTAACCTGTAGTATTTCTTCCTCGTCCGAGGTGTCGGAGACTGGGCATGTGGAGGCCTGATGTGCGGAGTGGGCCTGGCGATCCCGTTGTGCCTTTTCAAAAGCTGTGGCCATGCGTAGTGCCTTGTCCAGTTTGAGTTCATTGGTACCAATGAGTTTGCGGGGGAGTTTCTGTTCACAGACACCCCAGCCTGCAGAGATCAGCCATGACGTTGGTCGCCGCTTCATCAAACTTTTGGTGGCGCGCCAAGATGTCCATGTGCTTCGCCATCTTGGTTGGTTGAGGCATGAAATGGTTGGTGAGTACCTTGATGAGTTCATCGTTCGTGGCTGCTTCAAGGGTTCTAGGAGCGATGAGGCCCTGGGCTAGGCATAGCATGGCAATGCCGCATGTGCTGAGCAGGAGTGACTTCTTGTCGGCATCGTCCATGCCTTGGAACTGAGCAAAGTACTTCTGCTGCTCTACCCACGATTCCCAAAGCTCAGGGTGAGCGGGGTCGAATGCAGGAATGACTCCTGGAGCGCAGCCATGACCCGTGGAGCGATGCGAGGCATGGAGTCCTGGAGATCATTGTGTGGTGCGGTGCTGGAGGCTGGATCAGGCTCACTCATCAGGATCCCACCTTCGTCACCAGTGGAATATACTGGGTTCAGACGCATAGAAGTGATCAGCTCATAGTTTATTAGTGATTCAGCAAGAGAAAGAAGATAGCAATCCTTGGCCAAAGCCAGTTATTTATGCCTGAAAAGGGTTACATCCAAAAACACCCCACTCCCAACGATAGGCTATTTACACTCTAATGTTTCCCATTTGGTTTACTCTAGGATCCCTGTCTCCCTAGTGGTGCATTCTAGGATCCTAGCAATCTATTGTTATGCATCCCAAGCTCAGTCTTTTGCAAGGACAGTTCAGGCTCAATACATAACACCTCCTTCACTAAACAGCCATGCCTTTTTTGCTTTTGTTTTCCTTTGCCCCCCTCTTTGCTTCCCAGTGAGGCATGAACCAAGTCGGAGCCTTGTGAGTGCAGGAGGAGAAGCAGGGGAGGCTGGCCTCTCTGGGCTGGAGCTGGGTGTTCCAGGAAACAAAATCGAGTGGAGGGGCAGAGCATCTTGCTGTGGGCACCCCGATGGGGGGTTAATAAAAGGAATGACAGGATTGCCCATTGGAAAAAATGGGAGAGGCTTGAAGGTCCATTAGAGGTCATTGGAGCCAGGAATGCCAATTGTCTTGCATGGGCTCTGTTGAAATACATTGCAGCACAAAAAAAGTTGCAAATAAAATGTGGAATGGATTTTCCACTAAGGTCTCTAGGCCCAGATAGACTACTCTGCGACTGGAATGATAGCCCCCAGAGTGGAATGATGGTGCCTAGAAATAGAAACAGTGCTCTGGGACTGGAATAGCCCCCAGAGTGGAATGACGGTCCCTAGCAATAGAATCTGTGTTCTGGGACTGGAATGACAGAGCACAGAGTGGATGACAGCCCCTGGGAGTAGCAGAAGTGCTCTGGGACTAGAATGCAAGGCCCTTCTTTGTAGAACAATCCCTTGTAGAGACTGCACTACATTATAGATCATTCATCATTAATTAATTAACTAATTAACTAAGTGTTCACCACCACTGTATTCATTTGCCCCCCAAATAAATTCTTTTCTGGCCAAGGGACTGCCTTCTTCTAATCCTGGCCAAAGTGACAGTGTTTCACCTCAGGATCTATTTGATTTTGCACTGGACCTTATATAGTTCTGTTCCTTTGTTATCTGCAAAGGTGTTCAAAAATATTTCAAAAACTCCAAATCAATGTTGTGAATAATCATATATGCCCACTAATGTTACATTATATAACCACTAGTCATAACAGTATCAAATCTATTAAGCAATGCACATTTAAGGAGTTTTTGTTCTTGTGCCAAGTTTCTGTTGTTTCTGTCAACTAGTTCAATGAAGTACACAACAATTTCATCATAGAAGACTGTGAATTCTTGTTCATCTTACATAAATAGTCTATAGTGTATTTGATTAGTTTTGTGCTATTTTAATGAATGTAGCTGATGGCAAGCTATGATTGAAAAAGAAATCCAGAGTACAAAATATCAGCTATGCTGGACTTGAAGATCTGGGTTGGGCTGCAAGGTCTGCTATGCTTTTGCTAGGTGGCTTTGGTAATCCACCAACATAGTCTTGCTTTCTCATCTGTGTACACTTAAGACATTAAAACTGCTGTAGTTATATTTCATATCTTATAGCCTGTAGGTACAGATGCATATTCCAAGCTGCCAGGTCCAAAGGTAACTTGGGTTGCCAACCTAGAGTTCGGGTTTGGAAATCTCACAGAATTACAACTGATTTCCAGATAACAGAGATAAATTCCCTGGAGAATATAGCTGCTTTGGTGAATGGACTCTATGACATTATACCCTACTGAAAATCTCTCCCTAGGCTCTACCTTCCAAATATCCAGGAATTTCCCAACAGAGAGGTGGCAACCCTAAAGTTTGTTTCTGTGAAACAGAAATTGGTAATCCATTGGCCCAAAGAGCTTTATCCACTGAGCTCAAAGATGTTTGAGGTAGTCAAGGCCTACCTTTTTGGTTTCCATGCTAAACTTTCTTCCCTGTATGAAGTAATTTGAATCACCTACCAACCTTAGTGCCTGTTCTGTGTTACATGAGGGACATCAATCAGAGCAGAATAGCTCCTTCTCACAGTTTTGCAGTAATATTAAAGTCTGGACCACAGGAGATTCTTTTCCTCTCCCATGTCCTTCCAACATTTCTTTAGACATCTGTTGGACAAATCTTCAGTTGTGAAATAATGAGCTGATTTTTAATTAGGTACATTTTTGGTTGCTAAACTATTTTCAGTTGTCTCTAGGCTGCACAGAACATTTTTAACCAAACAATTTTGCTGCTAAAGAGAGATTTCAGACAGGACCAAAATGACTCCCAAATGTCTGGATCTTTCCCACACCAATTCATAGTCTCTGCACAACTCCAACTGGCTTTTGCTTCACTGGGTTGCCAGGTCCCTCAGACCTAAGTAGGGGATGGAGGGGTGAACCTTCTGCTGAAAATAAACATGATGTGCCTACATGACCTGGAAATGACATAGGCATGTTGGGGATGTGGGAGGCAATGCTCTGGTTTGGGGGCAAAACTCTATGGTAGAATTAGCTTTTACCACAAAGTTTGCCCCAAAACCAGAGCATCTCCCCCCCCCCCGATATCACTGACGTGCCTACATTACTTCCGGATCACGCAGGCACATCATGTTTATTTTCAGCTTCTTGCCTGTTGTGGGGGGGGGGGTAATGGGGTGGCAGAGAGGAGCATCCAAAACCAGGGGACTCCTGCCTGCACTGGAGGTCTGGCATCCCTACAATTTCCTCTGTTTTTTTTTTTCAGTTTGTTTTTCTCTTTCTTTTCCCTAGGAGTGAATAACATCTTCACACAGATAAAAAGTTTATGTGTGTTTTTTCCCTTAAGTGATGCCATTGCACAGACAAATCTGACTAACAACATGGTGTTGTTTCTTGGGGGGAAACTTAGTTCTGAAATAGTAGTACCAAACCAGCCTGCAACTCATCAGGATGACCAGCAGTGTTGTCCTGGAGAACTATCACCTTAATCCCACTTATATGCAAGCGGAAATACTGTAGAAGAATGTGTTGGGGAAACACAGTCATATAGCCACACTGTGAAGACTTTTGCTCATTTCAAGTCCTTCCCAAAAGGAATCACTCAAAGGGAAGAATTATGCATTGGATAGAGCAGGTAGAGAAAGAGGTACTTTTCTCCCTTTCTCACAATACAAGAACTTGTGGGCACTCCATGAAATTGCTGAGCCGTCAAGTTATTCATTTTATTTTTATTTCTTTATTTTTAACATTTTTACCCCACCCTCCCCACAAACGGGCTCAGGGCGGAACAGATAAAAGGAAGTACTTCTTCATCCAAAGAGTGATTAACACATGGAATTCACTGCCACAGGAGGTGGTGGCCGGGCAAGGTTTTTTATGAATGCCCTGAAGTCTCAGCGATATCCCCACAAATAGTCTCTTCATAGCAATAAATAGACAAGAGCCCTTCATTTTCTTTCTCCAGTCCTTGTTGATTCCTTTGCCTCTTCTGTATTCATCTCTTTTAGTATTGCTGTGTAAGGATACAACTTTATCATCTAAAGACTATGGCAGCAATCAAGTAACTGTAATCATCTGCCAAGAGAACTTATTTGTATAGCAAGTAACAGTAGTTATTTCTTCAGAGAAGTGCTACCTGTCTTGCTCATAGAACTAGTAATTACCATTAGCATGTGTTTATAGGGTTGCCAGTCCCTTACTGAGGTCAGGAGATCTTCTGCCCCTGCCTCCCAGGAGAAAACTAGAATTGAAAAATGGCTGTCATGCTGATGGCATGTTGTTACTGCCAGGAAATAACCAAAATGATGTCACACCTCTCTAGGAATTGCCAAAAACAAACAAACAAACATGGAGTTTCTGGCAATTCCTAGAGAGGTGTGATGTTAGTTCCTGGCTGTCAGAACAGTTATGGGCCCAACCATTCAATGATATTGTTGCTCTGGAAGGGTAAGGAAATATGTGCAGTTAATGATCCACTTGATAAATTTATCAGAGCAATCTTAGGTATTGTGTGGTTATAAGATAACCGGCCTGCAAATATTCCAGTTCTGTAACCAAGAGCATTAATATATCCTGTTAAACTATGTAGGGCTTCATACACTCCATTCTTAAGCAATATATATTACATTTTTCTCAAGAATTATAGGTTATGTGGTTGAAAGGAGCCAGAAAGTAATCAAGGCCCATTTTCTCCCTTAGTTACAGTTCCTCTGAATTTGAAATGTTTGTTTACTGTTTTATGCTCCTCTGGCCTTTGTTGCTGTAAATCAGTTCCTTTCACTGCCTGCCATTCACACCACCCCCAATCTGTCTAAAATGCCACAGTTAACATTCTGTTCCTTTCTCTCTGCTACAATCATGTCACTACTTTTCTGAATCCCTTTATTGACATTCTGTCTTATTCATATCATGTTAAAACCATTTACCACTGACTGCAAAGATAAATAATATTGCACCCTATGTAGCTCTGTTCCTTTCCCTCTGTGATCTCTTTAGTTCATGCAACTCCTGTCTGTTTTGCATTTCCTTTCAGTCTTTGATTTTTTTTGCAGGCTGATACTTGTCTCCGCAAAGGTTTATTTGTCTAGTTCAGCTTTACAAATTACTAGGTTAGTCATGTTTATCTTTTAGAATGCTTGTTTGGGCAGTGGAAAAGAACACCGGGTTGTATCTGCTCCACCTACAACAATGCTTTCCCTAGAACTAGGAAGCTTTTCCATCAGCTGAAGAGCTGCATGCATAAGAACACAAGAAAAGCCCTGCCGGATCACACCAGTGGTCCATCAAGTCCAGCATCCTGTCTCACACAGTGGCCAACCTGTTCCTCTGGAGAGCCAACAACAGGGCATAGAGTCCAAAACTTTTCCCTGTTGTTGCCTCTAGGCTCTGAGATTCAGAGATGTATTAGAGGTTCCCAGGGGTCTTGTTGTAGAAAAAGAGCTGCCGGAGCTCATTAGCATAACTCATTAGCATAACTTATTTGCATATGCCACGCCCCCTGACATCACCGGAAGGGACAGAAGGCCACACCCCCTGACATCACCGGAAGTGTGTCAGAAGGCCCGGCTACTTACCCTCCTGCTTCATCCTCATTCCCAAACGGAATGAGGATCGAAGCAGAGGGCGGGGTAAAGAAGGGGGCGGGGCTTCACCACGTGACCGCCCCGCCCCCTAGAGGTTCTCTTCCGGAGCTCCGTACCTGAGAGCTCCCCCCCGACTAGAGCCCTGGAGGTTCCCTTCCATCACCATGGCTAATAGCCACTGATAGACACATCCTCCATGAATCTGTCTAATCCTCGTTTAAAGCTGTATAATCTTGTGGCCATCACTACATCCTCACATACCTCTAGATCCGAAACTCATGCTCTTACACCTGTGGCCGGAAGGTTTTTTTTCAAATAATCAAAGACAATTAATGAATATCTTATTAGCAGCTGCTAAGAGCACTATAGCGACGAAATGGAAGGATAAAGATCCTCCATCTGTAAATGTGCGGCTTTATAAGGTTTGGAGATACTTTTTGTATGACACCATTTCTATTTATAACACCACAGACCAAAATGAATGTGAAATACTTAGTCCTGTTGGGAAATGGTATCCCATGATCGAAAAACTCACTTTTGACGATTTTGACTGGAACACTATTTACAATGCAAAGTATAAGTTGTTGCTATTGGGTTAATGTTTCTATAACCTTTATGGCTTTGTTCCGTGGAACCTCTCTTTGATTGTATATTTGATTGCATTGGTAGGATAAGTGGATTTCTGTAACTCTTGTTGTTTGTTGTTACACATTATGGTTGAATACGAATAAAATGTTCTGGTTTAAAAAAAAATCACTACATCCTCTGGCAGCAAATTCCACATTTTAATCCCTCTTGGTGTAAAGAAGTATTTCCTTTTGTCTGTCTGCTGCCCATCAACTTCATTGGATGCCCTCGAGTACTAGTATTTTGGGAGAGGGAGAAAAAAATATCTTTGTCAGCTCTCTGCACCTTATGCATAATTTTATAAACCTTTATCGTGTCCCCCTCAGTCATCCCTTTTCTAAACTGAAAAGTCCCAGACTCTTCAGCCTTTCCTCAAAGGGAAGTGCTCCAACCCCCTCATCATCTTGGTCACCCTCCTCTGTACTTTTTCCAGCTCTGCCATATCTTTTTTTGAGATACGGTGACCAGAACTTTAAGAACATAAGAACATAAAATAAGCCGATGTTGGATCAGGCCAATGGCCCATCCTGTCCAACACTCTGTCACACAGTGGCCTTCAGGAGGTCGACCACTGGGGCCAGGACACTAGAAGCCCTCCCACTATTGCTCCCCCCCCAAGCACCAAGAATACAGAGCATAACTTACCCCATACCAAGAGTTCCTATCTATACCTTGTGGCTAATAACCACTGATGGACCTCTGCTCCATATGTTTATTTAATTCTCTCTTGAAGCCATCCATGCTTGTAGCCGCCACCACCTCCTGTGGCAGTGAATTCCAAGTGTTAATCACTCTTTGGGTGAAGAAGTACTTCCTTTTATCCGTTCTAACCCGACTGCTCAGCAATTTCATTGAGTGCCCATGAGTTCTTGTATTGTGAGAAAGGGAGAAAAGTACTTCTTTCTCTCTGCTCTATCCCATGTATAATCTTGTAAGCTTCTATCATGTCACCCCTCAGCCGTCGTTTCTCCAAGCTAAAGAGCCCCAAGCACTTTAACCTTTCTTCATAGGGAAAATGTTCCAACCCTTTTACCATTCTAGTTGCCCTTTTCTGCACTTTTTCCAATGCTATAATATTGCACACAGTATTCCAAATGAGGTCTCAACATTGATTTATACAGGGGCATTATGGTATTGGCTGATTTGTTTTCAGTTCCCTTCCTGTTAATCCCCAGCATAGTGTTGGCCTTTTCTATTGCAGTCGCACACTGTTTCGACATTTTTAGTGAGTTATCTGCTATGACTCCAAGATCTCTCTCTTGGTCAATCTCTGCCAGTTCAGACCCCATCAATGTGTATTTATAGTTAGGATTTTTGGCCCCAATGTGCATCACTTTACAAATACCTAGGGATGTGTTGTGTAGTGGGTTAGCTGCATGGAAGATTTGCTGAGGCACGCATGATACACTGCACACTTTACTGGTACACAACATGCACCCCCAACGGCCAACCGGCCACATATATACAGTCTGGGGAACCTCCCATTGGCCCATTCAAACCTCCCGCCAATGTCCCATTGGTTCCCCTAGTGGCAGGGTGCAGGAGCCTGGACCCCATTGTTCTCCAGACTCAAGCTCCATTGTATCGCGGGTGCCCAGTGGCGGTCCGCGGACACAACAGGATGCCATTCCTCAGTTAGGGCCAGGGGATCCCCCATTTTTTCAGGCTCCTGCCCACCGCTGGCCAGCTGGCTGGTACAGGAAATCCTGCCCCCAAATGCAATGTGCTGACATCATGCAAAAGTGATCTCATCATGTCAGTGATGTCATGTGCAATGCTCTGATTTTGGAACAAAATTTTATGTTTTGAGAATGATTTTACCCTAGAGTTTTACCCCAAAACCAGAGTGTTGCTACGCAACATTGCCAATGTGATGACATCACTTTCACATGATGTCAGCACTTTGCAGCACTCCACGCCCACTCCCAGAAAGTCCCTTCCCCATGGGTGCAATCATTGGACCTGGCAACCCTACAAATACCTGCAAACCTGTGATGCTAATGCAAGAGTGTAATGTCATTACAGGAGAAAAGCTAATTTACTTCTTCATGTCATATCTTTATGGTATTCTGGACTCAGAACACTGGAAAACATATGTGAAAAACTCAATTCTGCTGCACGCAAAAGGCTTACAGCTACCCTTAATTCATTCCATAATAATTTTATATTCATTTTATCAGGAAAATGGCAGTAAGCCATTGTTAACTTTGTGAAATGTAGTAGATGCAACTGCATATTATTTCATAAGAAGAGACAATTACAGAAAGGGTAGAAGATGAAGTACCTGCTCACAAAGCCGCAATTTTAACTGGTAATTAAACTCAAGTGTTTCATTTTCCCAGTCAGCTCATCAGTGACACTAGAAAATAAATGATCTCAAAGTGAAATCCTTTGGGGGAAACAATAGTAATTAATTACATTTCTGAAGGGAGAAACTACTCCTAAATTTTGTTTCTGGGCAACCTCTTGAACAACAAACATTGTACAGTGCAGATGTGAGTGGACGGGGATAAAGAGAAAAGCTGGAAAGAAAGATAATTTAATCTGAATATTCATGAAGGCTTTGACATAGTTTAGGTTTTTAATCTGCCACTGTTTCTTGTTTTCTAACAAATTGCAACTTCAATATATGGATTAGTTGGTTTGAAATACCTTCTAAAATAATTTATCTTGTAGCAGCTTCTTCTTGTAAAGACAAGAAGATCAGGTTCCATTGAGATTTGCTGTAGTATTTTTTTTTAGTACTCATGGTGAGGTTAATTTAGAGGCTAATAGATGAGGAAGGCCTTGTAGAAATAATGGGGTATCCACAGCAGTGCATGATTTGTCCCCAGAGAGCACTCAATTCTTCTTTTGCTGGGCCAGTTTTAAATTAGTACATTGAAAGAATTTTCTCTAGTGTTTTATGACAATGAAAAAGTCTCAATTTTACATTTTCCCCATATGCTCAGTATCAATTTTTCCTGTGTGTAATATCATCCAATTAGCCCAATTGATAAAAAAAAAACTGCCTTAGGTTTTGTGGCTGATTTTATAGTCTAAAGCTATGAATAAAAGAAGGGAATGATGATAACATAATGGTCATAGAGATGATGGTAGTGGAATGAGAGAGAGTATGGCTTTGAACCTGAAGCAATGATAGTAGTTGCCTGCTTACTAAGTATATAGTGTTTTGCTGGATTTTTCAGTGCAGTGCTATACAGCAGAATGTTTCATGCCACCATTACTGACTTCAAGTAGTTTTATAGCAGTTTTACAACCACTTTCCTAGGAGAATCCTGATTTCCCTTTTTCGTTTACAGATATCTCACTGCTGTGGGAAAGTCTGTTTTTTTAATAATGGAAGGGAAAAAGCTGATAAAGGGACGCTAAATACGAATACAATGTATAATTCAATTTAACAAATACAAGAAAATGCAATGCATAACATGAAAAATACTTTAGTAATAACATACAAGGCAACTAAAGTAATAACATACAAGGCAACCTTTTACAGTTCCGCAGGGCCTGTAAAATAGAGCTCTTCTGCCAGGCTTTTGGAGCCACCGCCACCATTACTACCATCATGATCACCACTGCTATTAGTAACAACAATTGACATTCTGTGGTGGAAGAGCCCTGATCCACTGGACCCTTTAATTACTGCTTAGCCAACCCCCCAAGACATCTGAAGCAGACCAATGGAGCTGACGTTAATGTTTGGTTTTAACATTGTATTTTAACATTGTATTTATATTAATTATTTTTATATGTATCACTGGAATTTTATCTTTTTTGTAAGCTGCCCTGAGCTGGCCTTGGCCGGGAGGGCAGTATAAAAATCTAAAAAATAAACAAACAAATAAACAATATATCAAATAGTAACAGGTAGATAAGACGTAGTATGTAGCGTGGTAACAAAGACTCCGGAATGATACTTCGTTTCGTTGAACAACTTCTTCAGAAGCAAAGATAAATTACATCACGTAGACATGTGTCTGTTCCTTATTTATATTGGTGAACCAATACACTGGTTATCAATGTGATATCAAGAAGAGAATTAATCAAAGTTCAGCAAATTTGTTAGACGGGCACCAGTCAAAAAGCTAGAAGCATAAATTAATTCAGTTGATGGAATGCCTCAGTCTTTGTTACCACACTACATACTACATCTTATGTACCTGTTACTATTTGATATATTATTTAGTTGCTTTGTATGTTATTAATTAAGTATCTTTTCATGTTATGCACTGCATTTGCTTGTATTTGTGATATTGAATTATAAATTGTATTAGTATTTAGCGTCCCTTTCTCAACTTTTTTCCTTCCATTATTGGTTTCAGCTGGGAAGTCTCTTTGCATATACTTTAAAGTCTATTTTTAAAGCATTTTAAATATGTGGGGGGGGAGAGGAGCCATACAGGAAATTATAGTCAATAGGTAGAGTTGCCAACTCCATGTAGGGACAACTCTGGGTAGGGAAATTCCTGGAGATCTGGGGGCTGAAACTGAGGAAGGCAGAGTTTGGGGAAGGGAGTTCAGCAGAGAGGGGATGCCACGGAGTCCACCCTCTGAGGGTGTCATTTTTCCCCCATGGGAACTGATCTCCATAGTCTGAAGATTAGTTGTAATTCCAGGCACACTCCAACCCCCACTTAGAGCTTGGCAATCCTATCAATCGGCCATGCTGTTCAGTTTTGCCTAACATCAGCTGCCACAGCTGAAATTATTTCTACATGTCTTAACAATTCAGAGCCAGTACACTAATAATAAAAATAATAATAATGCTTTCGATTTATTGATCGCTCTTTCCCACATACCTGCGGGCACAGAGCGATTTACAGTTACTCTTGAGACAGTTGGACTAACAATATTTGTGGGGATAGGGAAGACAAACATACAGCATTAATTACACACACATTACGGCATCTTGTTGGCTAGCTGATGACGTCTGGCTTCTTGATGTTGTGCAGCCACACACTGGCTTCTTGATGTTGTGCAGCCACACACTGCCACCGCCTGGCCGACTCACTCCACTGCAGGGAAGCCGACACAGTTCTTTCATCTTTCCAGTCGCCGCGCCTCAGTTCTTTCATCTTTCCGGTCGCCGTGCCTCAGAAGTTGCCTCGGCAGCTAACACCTTCTCGAAGGGAGGGGTGTGCCCACCCCCTTACGGGTGGTCCCCAATTTATCTACTCGCCGAAGCTTTCAAATCGCTGGGTAGACGATGAGCTAGGACAAGGCTTGGTTGCTCACACCAGCACAGGGCTAGAACTGCCAAAGCTTGGCAGTTCAGATGTTATTGTTAAGCAGGGAAAAATCCCTTGTGCCACCGCTCCCTACAATCCCCTGCGCCACCGGTCCCTACTAGGTACAGCTAGGCTGTGAAGCTGCCACCATGTGGCTCTTTCCATTTTGAATCAGGGCTATACTAAGGCTGTTAATCCTGTGCATGCTTTGCACATTTATTGCAAAGTCAAAATGCAGTAGAACTATAATGTTACTGACTAGCTGCATGCTGCATGCTGCAGTCACTAAGTGTGACCCAGCAATAACTCTCTCTGCTTATCACCAAGCAGTTCATGACATTTTCTATCTTGTATAGTTCAGAGCTTCAGTGAATCATCTTCCACTAGCCTAGATCCATTGGTATTAGCAGGCAAACAGCCCAGAATATATTTCCATCACAGGAAAATGAAAGATAAAAAGTAACATGACAGGTGACTACCTCAGATTTTTAACTTTTGATTGTCACTTATATGGAAGAAGGTAATAATTGCATAGCAATCTTTTTAACTATTGTTAAGTGTGGTTACTCTTTGTTCTGATGTCACAGATGGCATAATACATGCATTTTATGTAACAATTATGAACTGTGACTTTAAAAAACCCTTTGTTATTTCTAATAGAACTGACAGCTTTTAAATTATCTTATTTTTTCTGACTTTATCAAAGAAAGATTGGTCTATAAATTTTTCATTTAAAAAGATGACGTTTCTTGTAAGCCATTTACCCTCTTTCTGATATTTAAAATATATTTATAATTTTTATTATTATCAAGGCTAGTCATTATGATGATAGACTGTCTTTCTGTGTGTGCAAGTGTGTAGGTGAACACTTCGTAATACAAGGAGATACATAGTCCCACACAGGGTCTCTGTTTGTGGGAGCTAGGGCACTTGAGATTTACCTTTTAATCTGGGGATGGCTAGCAACTAACCATTATGATGAAGGAACAGGAACTGAACCTACTTCTAGTCCTATTGACTTCTGTGATTTCTACCTTTAAGAATACAATTTGCTCCTGTTACTATCCTTTCACTGTCCACTCCTGCAAAACAAACAAACAAAACAAAAACAAATTAGCAAAATAGACTGTGATTCACAGCCTTATCAGAAACATTGCCAGTTTACTGGCATAAAGGTAACTCATTTGCATTTTAAGTTTCTTGTGTAGATAAGTACACCAGAGACATAAATATTCACTACCCTTCCCAAGAAGGTGAGAATTATAGTTCTGTGAGAGGGGCAGGAGTATTCTTAGTCCCCTCATCAAGTCACATCTCCATGATTCCAAAGGAAGCCATGACAATATAACTTAAAAAAAGAAAATAAATAGATTATAGTGTAGATATACTCTCTGTGTCAGATGGAAATTAGCAGATATGTAATTTTGGGAGTCAGCAGTGGTGTTGCCAACCTCCACTTGAGGCCTATATTTCTCCTGGAATTGTAACTAGTCTCCAGATATCAGTTTTCTTGGAGTAGCATATAGTATAAAAGAAATGGAAGTCCTAGAGTTACTACAGAGAATGCATGCTCTAGGACTTATGTATTTTCTATGGGGGGCAGTATCTTCCTATAAATATTCAGATTGGATTTTTTCCCATTACCCCTGAGCAAATCTGAAGAAAATTTTGAGAGATGTTTTAGGTTGAGTGGTATGAAGCACAAAATTTAAATGTGGGTGATTAATTTTGTTGGGAGGAAGTTACCTCACAGGAAAGAGAGAAGTTGGAGGAGCTAACTTTTGACCTGGATGTGACATAGCCAGGATTTCCCAAGCTGGTAACTCTAGCCAGCAGGGCATCTACATGAGCCACAATGAAATGAAGAGAGGAACAGATATTGGCCTTGTTAGGTAAGCCTTTTGCTATCATTTTCTAAAGCTGTGCCAACTGTTTTTGGAGTCCATAAGTCCAAGTAAAACTAGTTAACTTTCCTTTGGAGAGCTGTTTGACATAATTAGCATATAGTAGTTGCCAGCATTTTGCTGCATTTGCAGCAGGTTCTGGATTTAATGGGAAAAATGGAAATGGAATAGAATAAAACATTAAAATGCGCAGGAGCTGATGGCAGCTTTATTCTCTGTGAAATAAAGTGCTTCATTTTCTGACCAATGACTCAGATGTTACCAAGCAGTGTTTGGAGCCAAGTATGAAGAGAAATAGAAGTGGAAATATTTGGTAGTAAACTTTTTCCTAAAAATTAAACATGTGCTTAATGGGAAATTGTGTCATTCTGGATTTAACTGTATTATTTCTGCCAAAGTCACATCATTTAATTTGTTAGTTATGATTTTTGTCAACAAATTTCCCATGCCTTTTACTTTAGTACCATAGTTACTTCTACAGTTCTTCATATATGAGGTTTCTTTTTATTGCATGCTGTGGTATACTTTTTAAACTATAGTTTTTCTCCCTACTTCCTACAACCTTCATATATTCCTTTTTTATAGTTGTAATGCCTCTTTTGTGTTTCTCGCCTTGAGTTCATTTAGGTGTGCATATACATGTGTACATTCACCAGCTCACATCATCATAGGCTTCTAATGTAAGCTTTTATGATACTACAAGTGGGGGTCCTGCAA
>NW_015162517.1:260293-269839 GCF_001447785.1 Gekko japonicus | reverse complement strand
CCATAGTCTTTCTTCTTTTCCAGATTGTTTCTCTTCTCACCTACCAGTCAACCTAACTTTATTTGCCCCCCCTATCTTCCACTTTCCCTTCTGCCCTCTACCTGACAGTCTCCCCCTGGGAAAATTTTGTACGAATCTGGCCTCAGGCCAGGCCAGGACCTCGTGCATGCTGGGGAATCTGCAAGGACTTGGGAAGCCACCTCACGTTGCCCTATATCCCTCTCCCCACATTATTTTGTGTTTCCCAAATCCTTGCCTTTTCTTGCTTGCTTTTCTCCTTTCCACCAATGAACCAACCTTTTATCCCACCCTTCAGTTATATTTATTATTTATTTACTTCATTTATACCCTACCTTTCTCCACAATAGAAACCCAAACTGATTTACATCATTCTCCTCTCCTCTGCTTTATCCTCACAAGAACCTTGTGAGGTAGATTCAGATGGGTAGCCATGTTGGTCTGAAGCAGCATAACAAAGTTTGAACAGATCAAAGATACATCTATACATGCTAAGTCTCTCAGTTCTTGCTTATACGCAAAATTGAACTTCATTGGTCTTGGAGGTGCCACTGGACTCAAACTCAATGTTCACTTCCCTTTGTTAACTCTTGTATTTGTATTCTGATTTACTGCTATTCACAGATCTTACTAACCACCTTAATCCAATCTCAGCTGTAATCGTCCAGTTACATAGCAAGTCACCAGATGGTTGCTTGGTGGTCTGACACCGGTGAGTTTCTCCTCAAGTGCGGTCACAGCCCTAGAAAGGGCCCAGCCCTGCCACCTGCCTTTTACGAACAGAAACCAAGCCAGAAAGGCAAACAATACCATTGCAATTGCCTAGCAATAGCCACAGAAGACATTCATTCTTAAAGATACAAACATTGTTTCCATACTTTTGGAATTTTTCACCCTCCCAAGTTTTTTTTCACCCCCCCCCCATGTGTTTTGTTTAAATTTTAGATTTTTCTGCAAATCTGGAGCTTCTTTCAGGTTTGCAGAAATATCTGTCTTGTCTGTTCATGACTCCAGTCTCCAGATTTAAATATCCATACATTTATTGAGAATTAAATATATTGATGAAAAGGCCAACAGTCAAATAAACTGTGATAAATGATTTGGTGATAGCAACTTGATTATTAGTGAACTTTTACAAATGTACCTATTTTCTCTTTTGTTAATATTAAACTGTTTATTGAAGATTAAAATAAAATACAATGCAGTACTTAGTAACGCATGAAAGAAAAACAATTACAAAATGATTATTAAGTCTGTGGTGAATCAAGGATCGACATTACAAGTTATCTGCCAATTTTGAGCTTATCATTCAAATAATTAAAAATAAAAAAATGGAGTTCAAGCCAGTTTTAAAGATCCTTCAACTACTTAATGGTAAAGATATAAGATGTGTGAATCAATTAAGCGTGATTTCTGTAATGTTCCTTCTGGGTCAGCAAAAGCATCTAGCCATGTACCTATTTTCTGACCACCAACAGAGTGCTAAACATTTTTCAATTCATGAAAGTGATTGGTTGCTGATCATGTGGTCATGCTGTGAGTCATTAACATGTTTGAGTCATTTTCTTTGTTACTATTCCTGTTGTGGAGCCCCTGCTGTGTTTATCTGAGTGTATTTGTAGATGTGTCATCATTGGCTATGAAACAAAATTACACATAAACTTACACAAAAAAGCCAAGAAACCATTTACTCCAGAGGTGCATACAAGTTGTACAGAAATGAAGACTAATTATTTTTAATTACAGCTATTTTCATTTACTGTTCCCCCAAGCAAAATTAAAGAAAGACAGCACTGTTACTATTATCGGTATCCATTTGACAATATTAATGCATGTTAGCCATACTTCTGATTCACTATTTATAATTTTATTTATTGATTTATAGAATAGCTATGGTAAAACACATTTTGAAGTGTCATGAATGGAACAATAGGAAAAATAACATTCAACCAGATTAACCACATTATGAGAGGATGATAAACAAATCATAGAACTACAGTAGCTGTAGTACAGAACTGTGGTCTATTGAATTTGGAAGGTGCCAAGGTAATCCTGGGGAAACATATATCAAATGGAGCCATTATTAAACTAATCTCTGTGTAGCTAGTATAAAGTTAGACATGTTATTGGAGAACTGGGTACATAAGACAAATAAAAAAATGAAGTATTGTTCTCCAACAAGGGCATAAATGAGTATGAAGCTCTAGTTAACAACAAATGCAGGGTACAAATATTGAAACAACAATTGTATGCAATGCTGAAACAGGGTCTGAAATGTACCTGACTCTACATGTCAGAATGTAGCTGGGAGGTATAGCTGGTCCTTGGGGGTTCTTGGTGCAGCTCTCAGAATTCCTTCTTTAAATTATTAAAACATCTTCAGAGTTAGATATCTGGATTAGGTTTTCACTCCAGGTATCTGTGAAAAAAAGCTGCTACTTTGAGCCATAGATATTTAAATTTCACTCCATGAATGTTTGGAGATTAAACATAAACTACCTTCCTGAGAAGACAAATTGTTGCATAATGTCTGCTGGGTCAGTAAGAAGCAATTCACATGTTAGTGTGAGGTAGCTAAGTGAGGAAAGGAACTTTTTCTGTGACACTACATCCTACACACAAGGAGTCTTTATAGCATATATAAGGCCTGGCTTGTAAATTTCCAACATTGAGGATGGGAGCAGGCCCATAGCTCCTGGGGGGCCATGGGGGCAATGCCCTCTCATGAATACACTGTGCCCCTCCCCTGGGCTGTGGAGGGAGCTTTCAGGATGGTTCTGGGTGCGCTGCTCTCAGTTGCTGCCAGGAGCCACCCTGTCCACAATCAATCATCTGCTCAGTCCCAGTTCCCACAGGATGAGTGACAACAGCATCAGTCACCGGCATACCTGCAGCTGCCTTCACTTTCCTGAGAAAAGGAACAAGAAACAATGCTAATCGACCTCAGCATCCAGGCCTCCATTATGAGGCACAAGTGGGTAACTAAATGCAGGGGATAACTACATCTGAGGTTGCCAGATGACTTATTGCGAGGCTGTGAGGTGGTTGGGTGGCTGTGAGGTGGTTGGGAGGCTGTGAGCCACTGCTAGACCCTTGAGCCTGGAAATATGAGAGGAGTGTTGTGAGACAGCCTAACCACAAATGAGTGATTGCCTATTGTGATGCCTTGGGAGTATTGAAGTTCTTGAACAGTATTGATGTTGTTGTAACAGGCATTCCAGGGAAGTGACTATAAAAGCACAGCATGTTGGTCGTGCCAGAATGGTTTCTATGAGACACAAGCTCCTGGGGGAGAGGGAGAAAAGGTGGTGCCCTTTCCCACTCTTTCAGGCAGATTGGGGTGGGAGGGAGGAGGGGGATAGGAGCCCCAATGTGCATGCACACCAGCCCACCCCTGCCCACCACACCGCCTCTCTCTGCCATGTGTGCACTCGCTCCCCTTGCTGTCGGCACATCAATTCTTTCTTCTCCCCCTGTCCCTCCTCCAGTGCCCCCTCCATCCAGTGCCCCTCACTGACAATTGTCTGGCTATGGGGCTGGATGGGAGGGACATGAAAGGCTTTTTAAAAGCAGGCTACATTTAGTTAGAGTGGTCTGGTGAGTGAAGATTTTTGGATTTTTCAAAAAGGATTTTTGAGATTTTTTATTTAATTTGGAGAGACAGAAACCATATCTCATTGAAGGAGGTCAATAATGGCTGGAAAAAAGAAACCTGTCTATTTTTTAAATCACTTTCATATGGTAGGGTAGGCTGTTTAGTTTAGGGACACCATAATCAAGTGAAGACTTTTTATTTCTTTTTGGGGAATGGGGTCTGCCTGTACCCACATAAAGTGTAACTTGGGTTATACTTTCCAAGGTACATAATGAAGATAGGGAAGTGCCTTGTTGTTGTTCAGTCGCACAGTCGAGTCCGACTCTTCCCGACCCCATGGACCAGATCACGCCAGACCCTCCTGTCTTCCGCCGTCCTCTGAAGTTTGCTCAATTTCATGTTCGTTGCATCTATGACACTGTCTAACTATCTCATCCTTTGCCATTCCCGTTTTCTTTGACCTTCAATTTTTCCCAGCATCAGGGTCTTCTCCAGTGAGTGCTCCCTTCTCATTTGGTGGCCAAAGTATTTGAGCTTCAGTTTCATTATCTGGCCTTCCAGGGAACAGTCAGGGTTGATTTCTTTTAGGATTGACTGATTTGATCTTCTTGCAGTCCAAGGTACTCTCAAGAGTCTTCTCCAGCACCATAGTTCAAAACAATCTATTCTTCGGCGCTCGGCCTTCCTTATAGTCCAACTCTCGCAGCCATACATGACTACTGGGAATACCATTGCTTTGACCATGCGGACTTTTGTTGGCAGGGTGATGTGTCTACTTTTTATCATGCTGTTTAGGTTCGCCATCGCTTTCCTCCCAAGGAGCAGGCATCTTTTAATTTCATGGCTGCTGTCACTGTCTGCGGTGATCTGGGATCCCAGGAACGTGAAGTCTGTCACTACTTCGACGACTTCCCCTTCTATTTGCCAAGGAGTGATGGGGCCGGATGCCATGATCTTAGGTTTTTTTTTTTATGTTGAGCTTCAAGCCCACTTTTGCGCTCTCCTCTTTTACCCTGAGTAAGAGGCTCTTTAGGTCCTCTTCACTTTCTGCCATTAGAGTGGTATCGTCTGCATATCTGAGGTTGTTGATCTTTTCCCCAGCAATCTTAATTCCCACTTGTGATTCATCCAGGCCAGCATTTCGCATAATGTACTCTGCATATATATTAAATAAGCAAGGTGACAATATAGATCCTTGTCGTACTCCTTTTCCTATGCTAAACCAATCAGTTGTTCCATATCCGGTTCTAACTGTTGCTTCTTGACCCTTATACAGACTTCTCAAGTGACATTTGAGGTGGTCTGGTACTCCCATCTCTTTAAGGACCTGCCATAGTTTGTTGTGATCCACACAGTCAAAGGCTTTAGCATAGTCAATGAAGCAGAAGTAGATGTTTTTCTGGTACTCTCTTGCTTTCTCCATAATCCAGTGAATGTTGGCAATTTGATCTCTAGTTCCTCTACCTCTTCGAAACCCAGCTTGTACTTCTGGCAGTTCTCTATCCACGTACTGTTGAAGCCTAGCTTGTAGGATTTTGAGCATGACCTTGCTAGCGTGTGATATGAGTGCAATTGTGCGATAGTTTGAACATTCCTTGGCATTGCCCTTCCAATTTGGGATTGGAAGGGAAGTGCCTACCTGGGTCTAGAGTTCTCCGCTATTTTAATGGCATTGATCCGGAGGAGACTTGGAGGGTGGGAAAATGAAAATAGCCATAACTTAGATGGTGCAATGTCATTTTGGGACAAACCAGATTTTTTACCATAGCATTTCAGTTGGGAATGGATGCCTGGATGAAGAACAGCCATGGGACTGATGAGGTGATTTGGACTAGTAAATTCAATTCCATTGTATCTAAAAAAGTGTGCATGCACACAGAAACTCACATCTTGAATAAAACTTTGTTGGTCTTAAAGGTGCCACTGGACTCAAACTTTGTTCTGCTACTTCAGACTAACAGGGCTATGCACCTGAATCTATCTCCCGCCGGCAAGGTAAGTTGGACTTGGCAACCCTACCCCCCTTGGAGCACACCGCTAGTTGTGACAGGCACCCAAAGGGAAGTGGAGGCACAAACTGTATGTGAACTCATTTTTTTCAAAAATATATTTGCATATGCACATACAAAAAGGTGCCTCCCCTAACACCTAAAGTGCTTTTTGAACTATCTCATTAAAAAAAAAAAAAGATTAGGCTCAAGAGCTGTTCAGAAAGGTAAAGCGTGTTATTGTTCTTTTTCCCCCTCTGTTTGCATTTTGTCTTTTCAAAAGCTTTTATGACTAATAATCAAATGGTTCTTTTAAAAAATGTTGTATTTATCTCTTGTAGAATAGAAAGAGTGCTGCCAAGTTCACAGGAAATGCAGTCGACATTTGAATTGATAATTTGTATCTGAGTTGAACTCCTATTCAGATCACCTTGCTATTTTTCTTCAAGTTCAGATCAGATGTCATCTTGATCAGCTTTGTTCATGCATAGTTTGTAGCATTCAACCTGGCACCTGTCTGTGTAGCTACTTCGATAGACTTTCTAGCATAAGTTGCTTCATATGACCGAGGCTCATAGACAGGTTGTGCTTTGACAAATCAGTATATCCAAAATAGGCACCTTTGCTTCTCCACGTTTTAAATCTAGAGTGGCAAGACGATTTGGGAACCAAAAAGAGATCAGCAATTTGATGTTCTTTAGTTTTACTAATTAAGACAGAATCTTCGTGTGTGTGTGTGGGGTTATAGGCCTTTGTTCTCAAAGTGCTTTCCCAATACATTAAAACTATTTCCATATTAGAAAAAGTTGTATTATGGGCCAACAGAATATTGTATGTGTAAGTTAAACTCCATTTAATATCTCAAAAAAGGTTTTTGTAATGAGAGAAAGGCAAAATAAATGCGTACTGTGCAAAAGCTGAGGAATGTACAAGATGAACACAAGGAAAGAATATGCTGCTTTTCTGAGTCCACATTGTGAACTGGTTGCTAAATATGGTTCACACTAAAGGAGATCATGTCCCCAGCAAATTATTCTGCATAGGTTTGCTGGGTAGCATATTAGGGTTTCCAGGTCTAGGTTGGAAAATACCTGGAGACTTTGGGGGTGAATCTAGGAGAGGGCAGGGTTTGGGGAGGGGAGGGGAGGGGCCTCAGCATGGTACAATGCCATTGAGTCTCCCCTTCAAAGCAGCCATTTTCTCCAGGGGAGCTGATCTCTGTCAGCTGGAGATCACTTGTAAAAGCAGGAGATCCCCAGGCCCCATCTCGAGGCTGGCAACCCTATAGCATATGGAAATGTTTCCTGGGCAGAAGCCCCTAAACTGTAATTTTCCTGTGATGTTTATAAAAGGGCACAAACATTTTTAATAGCTTAAGATTTTGTAAGATAAACCTAATGGGGAAAAGCGCTTCAGAGAAATTGTTGGGAACACAAAATATTTTCAAGTTGGCATGAGAACAATCTGTTGCTTTAAAAAGATTCTATTAATGTATTAGTTTAATAAGGCCTGGTGTTCATGTAGCTTGATAACTGAGAGTACATATTTTCACATTTTACTATCAAATGAAATCATACAACATATTGTACAAGTATACAGAGATAAAATTATTCTGTAGGTGAAGAAAGTGTTCATCCCTGTCTGTTCTGAAATTGTGCCAGTTCCTTGGTGTATGAAATAGAAAGCTACAGCAGGTTATAAAAATGTGATGGATGATTTAGGTGGCCATATTCAGCAGTAAGCAATAAATGCTGAGCTCTGCAAAAATGACTAAAGGAAAAACGCAAGTGATTTACTAGCAATTTAAAGCACATGAGATTTGTAATGCATGAGGCCCTCAGGCCCATCACTTCTCTTCAGTAATGGGAAACAATATTTTGGTGGAAAATAGCACATTTATTTTCAACTTTGTGCTATAAACCAGAACAGCACCTGAGGTTGAGAGCTCTGCCCTCTTCAGCAGGTATGCAACTTATTTACCAGTAACTATCAAATCAGTTTTATTTTTTTATCACTTGTGAGGTTCTCTCTTGTGTCCTTAACATTCTATCATAGCATCATGTGGAAAAGATCTACTCTATTAGCTCCAACCCATGAGGTCAGCAGAGCTATGGCATGGGCTAGAGTCTATATTGATGCCGCCCCACCCCTTGTGGCAGTCCCTGTTTTCCCGCACTTTTTGGCCTTGGGGCAGCTGGGAACTGTAGGCCAGCAGATGAGGAAACCCCATTCAACCCAGTGAGTGATACCCCTACAAGCCCCTCTCTGGAACTACAGCTCAATTAAACCTTATGGGGGAACATTTTAAACAAACAACCACAGACAGCAGCCATCTTACAAACACAGGTAACTGCCAGTCTGTGAGTGGTCCGAAATCACAGATTCCACAGCAAGAACCTGGGTCTGGCAGACCCTGCTCTTAAGCACTAACTGCTACACCTAGGGTAGCCAACTTCCAGGTGGAGCCTGAAGATTACTGGGTATCACAACTGAACTCCAGACAACATATCTCTTCCCTCCCCCCCGGAGAAAATAACTGCTTTGGATGGTGGCCTCTATAGCATTCTATTCAGCTGAGGCCTCTCCTCTCCCTTCCCCAAACTCTAGCTTTCTTACACTGGCTTCCTTAGACACAGAATAGCCAGGAATTTCCCAACCTGGAGCTTGCAACCTTAGTCAGGACTGGCCCCAGTGAGTTCCACACAACAGCCACTGAGGGGAAAGTTAGTCCCACACAGGAGGCAAGCAGGAGAAGTGTCTTTGTCAAGAGAGAAAGCCATTTGCCAGTAATTCTGACAGGGCACAGTGGCTGAAGGGGGAGTGGGTGGGGAAGAGCAGGAGACCCAGCACCCGGCCAATGGCACGTGACTACTCTTGAGTGGCGGCTGACAGGCCAATGGCTGAGGGAGCACATTGCACAACCAATGGGAGAGCTGGAAAGTGCCACTCCACTTCACAATTATATATAAGGAGAGATAGTTTGTCCCCAAATAGAAAATAGACAATACATTATGAGTTTAGTTTACCTTTCTCCACTCACAATTTGTCTGTTGTTTAAGCAAAGGTAAAACCACTAATAATATTTTGAGAAATATTTTATACAACATTGGAAGATTTAATCTTTCACAGTGGTCCTTCCTCCTCAGCCACCTTTTTGTCACTTTTAAAAAAAATTGTGTAAAGACGCTGAAATTTGTTTAACAGTTTTTACAAACATAATAAAATCATCTTCATGTTTTCATCATCATCACGTCTTTAAAGTATCCATATCTCTGTCATCAGCTTCCTCACTTCTATGATTCAGCTTTAAGAAGGATGTCCTCATGCAATGCTCCCTCTAAGCTGTGGAGTCTTGTGAGCAAAAATTCTACTTTGTGAGCTACTGGCATTAAAGTTGTGAGTGAGTGATTTGGCTACTGAATAAATTAATTTGTTCTGGAGCCGTCCTTCCTGAGGTAAGACAAAAATGTGTGAGCCAGAGGCTAAAAAAACTGTGAGCTAGCTCACACTTACTCAGCTTGGAGGGAACACTGTCCTCATCAATCAATCAGTTTATTACGGTCAAAGACCCATCAAACAGCATACAACACTGTCCTCATGTAATTATGGCATTTAGTTTTCCTTGGACAAGTGAGAAATATTTGTAGATCAGACACAAATGTGACACAAGTCCCTATAACCATGTACTAGGATTCCACCAGCTGGTTCATGTGATCCCAATGATGTTCCAAGTGTGTGCAGTCAAAATTTCATGTGAGAATAGAGTGACATGTTGATTTTCTCAGGATTTTATCATGCTTATCAGGAGCATTGTGAGGAGTGTGTGCCCCATTGCGAGGAGTTAATGGCTCCCAGAATGCATGATTGTAACATCTGAAAAAAAAAGACAAATGTGACAACTTTTGCCAATTTTTTGGCCTTCCCAGAGTGTAAGAGCCATTCCTG
>NW_015162517.1:198889-260283 GCF_001447785.1 Gekko japonicus | reverse complement strand
ATTCCTGCTTTTCAGACATCTACTTAATGTATCTTCTTTTTTACAAATACAAAGGTGGAACCATTTGGAAACCTAAAAAGGAATAAAAACTCCACAAGACCTTTACTTGCATGTGTGCAGGCCAGCCACAGAAAAAAAATATATATAAAAATTCCAAAGCTTTCGAGTAGGCTAGTAGGCCCATTCTTCTGGTGCTTCCCCGTCAAAGCCATCACATGACCAGGAGGATGGGTGGTACTCTCTCAGTTCTCATGCTGACCCCAAGAACCTAAGAGAGACCCCAAGAAACTAAGGTTCCAGAGACTTCACAGCAGGGCAGGAGGGAGGGTTTTGTGCCTACACAGAAGACTACTCAAACAGTCCCACATTGAGAGCTTAGCAAGCTCACTGAGTGAAGGAGGTGGGTGTGAAGCTCTCAAATGAAAAGATCATGGAGAATTGCCTTCCCAACAGTTGTTTATTGACCTTCACCCAGAACTGTCTTATAAAGGAGCAGGGAGCATTTCTGCTTACTGCCACCACAGCCATGAGTCTCCTAATACCAGTAAAAAATGACATTTCTTGCATACATACACAAAATCGCACCCTCTGCAATGGTTAGTTAATATGTACCCTGTCAAGTGGGCAACATCATTGTGGTCTATTTTTCCAGTTCTGAATGCAAGCAGTAGTTGATGGTTTGGAGAAAGTTTAGAAGGTGACATCACTAGGCAGAATGATAAATACTTCCATTATAACATTTTTATATCTTCATTACTTTTTTAAAAAGTTCAGTAGCATATTAGATCCCTCTTGAGATACTATTGTTAGTTTGGTGTTTGGTGGAGTTGGAGTTCATGTGTCTTCCTTGTACACATCTGTTAATATTCATATTGCATACTGTTGCTCACTCACACTACATTCAATGAGGTCTCTTTGAGCATAAACCTGTCTAGAAGTAACTAATTTAATCTAACTTAAAACAAATTGTATGACAAAAGCTCCATCCAGCCCATCATATCTTTCAGCACTACAAGCCTGTTTAATTTCAATGTGACCTGCAGTAGCAGATTTGTGGTATAAGGATTGAAATCCCATTTTTAAGAAAAGTTTGGGTCTTTAATGAACTTTAGGAGTTATCCTTCTGCTAACCTTCTGCAATAGTGAAAATAGGCCAATTTATTATTATTTTTTGTGGTTTCCTGGCCCTTTGGTCACTTTTTGCTAGGATAACAAATATTTAATGTCTAAAAGAATACAAATTATTTTGTAAGGGATCAAAAACTCTCTAAACACTTACACATACACTCCAAGTGGCACCTTTTATTGAGCAAATCAAGCCCTTCACCTTTTATACCTGGTCCAAGAAGACTGCTTTTTCCCCATAAAGAGACCAGTTGCAATTAGGGTTGGGGTTTTTTTGTGGGGGGTGCCTTTTCATATGCTGTGACCAAAAGCTCAAGGGCATTTTCTGATTTCTTCCTCACATCAGCAAACTTACATCTTCACTGATATAAGAAAATATAGATTTATTTTTAGTTTCTCAAGATCATTGATTAAATATAAAATGCCATGTCAACCTTTTTCTTCTGCCTTTTTGACAAATGTTCTTTTCAAATATAGAATACCAACCTTAATCTGAAGTGTGTAACATGTGTCAACTATATTAAATTGCATTCATTCTATTTAAGAGATATTAAATTCTTTTGAGAAAATGAAACCAGGGCTATTTTTGGGCAGGAACGCACAGGAACGGAGTTCCGGCTGGCTCCTGAGTTGGCCACGCCCAGCAGGAACTCATTAGCATAATAGGCCACACCCAATAGCAGAAACTAATTAGGATTGGCTACATTAGGGGTGCATGGCCTAACATGCAAAGGAGTTCCTGCTACAAAAAAAGCCCTGGATTTTGACAACAAACAAGGTAAACAGAATAAGAAGGGAAAGGTGGGTGTGGCTGGATGACAACACTTCTGGTAACATGGGGGTGTGGCCTAATGTGCTAATGAGCTGTGCTGTCAGGGGTGTGGCCTAATATGCTAATGAGTTTCTGCTGTTGGGTGTGGCCTGTTATGCTAATGAGTTCCTGCTGGGCTTTTTCTACAAAAAGAGCCCTGAATGAAACTATCAAGTAAAGTATGTTCCAAACACTACAAGCATTGGGGTAGGCTTAGGTGGTCACTTGCCAACCAATGAGAGGTACCAGTGGGTCCACTCACAGTGACAGCTTTTGTGAGTGAAGGAAGGAGTCTGAAGGAATCAGCTGAAGGTGGGGGAGAGGTCCCTTCTTTCCCAGCTCCACTGTACCCCTCCCTGGCTCTCTCCCCTCTCCCTAGTTTTCCAAACACAGTCATCTGTCTGCACACAGCATTTCCTCCTGTGTGCTTGAGAGGATCTGGTGTATTTGCTGCAAGATGTACTAAAACAAAGGACAGGATTGCCCATTGAGAATAATTGGAGAGGCTTTAAGGCCCACTGAGTATAAAGGGAGAAAGGAATGCCAATTGAATTTTGTAGGCTCCATTGAAATACATTACAGCACACACATAAAAAAAGGTGCAATGAAAATGCAGAATGGATTTTGGATGAAGGTCTCTGGACCCAGATAAACTGCTCTGGAACTAGAATGATAGGATCCAGAACATAATGATGGTCCCTGGGAATAGCAGAACTGTCCTGGTACTGGAATGATAGGTCCCAGAGTGAAATGATGGCCCCTGAGAGAAGCAAAAGTGCTCTGGGCCAGGAAGGATGGCCCCCTGGGAGTACCATTAAGTGTTCTGGTCCTGGAATGACTGCCCCCGAAGTGGAATGACAGACCCCTGGGACCTGGAAAGTTCCAGTTCCAAAGCACTTCTTCTATTCCTAGGGGCTATCAGTCCTCTCTGTGACCTCTAATTCCAGTTGCAGAACACTTCTGCTACTTCCAGAAGCTGTCATTCCACTCTGGGACCAGGTGTATTCAGTCTATGCTGGTAAAGACCAGGAATTTATTTATTTATTTATTTTATTGCATTTATACCCCGCCCTCCCTGCGAACGGGCTCAGGGCAGAATTCAGGTACCTCTGCCAATACCTTTGAGAGTGAAAAGCTGACACAGTGCTGAGATGACTTGGTACTACTTGATGAAGCTCCAAGATTTGTACACAAAAACAACAGAGATTTTCTGACACATTTCTGACACAGTACATTATGAGGTAATTCTAAATTGCAGATCTGTGATCAAATCCTTAGGAAACCACTTTTTTAAAATAAAATTCAAAATCTAGCTGTGACTGTTAGCCCTAACAAATTGGGCCTTTTTCTATTGCTTCTGTTTATTTTTTAATGTAAGCCACCCTGAGCCGGCCTTGGCTGGGAGGGCAGGGTAGAAATTTGAGAAATAAATAAATAAATAATGAGCCAGCATTGCCCATGAGATCTGATTTTTACATTCTAAACAAAACAGCATGCAATCACATCCTTTTCCATATTGTAACAAAACACTGTTCAGTAATTACTGGCCTTTGCACTGGTTTACTTACAGCATGTGCTATACTGGAATTGAATAGTGATTAGTGAGAACGAGGGATGTGTAAAAAAACCCCAGTATTTTTCGGGTTTGGGTATATTGAACCCAAAAAGTATTGGTATTTCCTGAGATTCCCAAATCCCAATACCGGTATAGTATTCAGATTCAGTAAATATTCAAGAAAGCTGGATTTTTTTTCAGCTCCATTATACCCTATGGGGACCATTATAGTCCAGTTCTGTGGGCCCCAGAAGAAGGTGTCCCATCCTCCACTAAAACCAATGGAGAGGGGGAAGGCATTTAAAGGGATTGTGGTCCCTTTAAATGCCTTCCAGGTGAACTCACCACCAGTGTTCCCTCTAAGCTGAGTTAGTGTGAGCTAGCTCACAGTTTTTTAGCCTCCAACTCACATATTTTTGTCTTGGCTCAGGAAGGAGGGCTCCAGAGCAAACTGATTTATGCAGTAGCCCAATCACTCACTCACAACTTTAATGCCAGTAGCTCACAAAGTAGAATTTTTGCTCACAAGACTGTGCGGCTTAGAGGGAACATTGCTCACCACAGAGTTGCACAATTTGGAGAAGGCAATCCCTTTAAATGCCCTTTAAATTCGGCTATCCGGTGGCCCTGAAAATCCAAAATATTTTGGCATTTTCAGGGCTTGGCCATTTTGGATAGCCAAAATGCAGCCCCACTTGGTAACCAGCTTTAAAAATACCTAAAAAATATCAATAAGCTATTTTTCTGGTATTTTCTCAGCTCGGTTTATGCCAAATGCACACCCATACTGAGAACCACTTGATAATAATGTTAGACATGGGCCTTTGAGGCTAGGTTCAACACTCAGCCTTAATCTAGGCTCATTGTGTAATCTTGACCAAGTCACTACAGCTTTTTTCTAATCTTCCTCTCAGGGTTCTTTTGAGATCCTTACTTCATTTGTACCCTGTCTTTCTTCCCAACAGGGACTCAGTATGGGAAAGGGGCCCCAGTTATACTCTCTCACCCAGGGCCTACAAAAACCTGGAGCTGGTATTGAAAGGTCAGCACAATAACCTTTCTTCACCAAACCATTTTGGTATTGGGAAAGCTGGATCAGATTAATCTGAACAACTTTTCAGAGTATCCAGTTTCTATATCAATTATTTATTTCACCTCATTTGCCCTTTCTCTCCAATGAGTATCCAAATTGGCTTACATCATTCTCCTATCTTCCATTTTATCCTCACAACAACCCTGTAAAGTAGGTTAGGCTGAAAATGTGTGATGGGCCCAAAGTCAATTTGACGGCATGCCCAAAGTCAATTTGACGGCATGGGCCCAAAGTCAATTTGACGGCAAGCCAATTTGACGGCATGCGCAGAACGTCTGAATAATAATGATATCAGGATGCTGTATCTGAGCTATATACAGTGGCTTTTATTTACAGTTATTTACACAGTCCATTCCACCATGCGGTATCCCAGGTTCATAGAACTGACCGACAAGGTGCTTCGCAATACACTCTTCCACTGGTGTGGAACACTTGCCTCTGGACTACATTACATATATACAGTACTTGCACCAATCAGAGTCATTTTGCCAACTCATGGTGACATAGTTAATTAGCTGATGCAACCTAGTGCAACTTGCATCTGGTGACCCTGTCACATGACAGTCTTACCTGTCACCCAGATCAGTTTAATCTGACATGTGTGCATCATTGGCTGTCATCTTGCATACATATAATACAATATGCCAACACGCCTCCCAAGATACAGCCTATACAAATGATAGTTTACTTTTTAACACTTTAAATCTATTTACAGGTACACACTTTGTAAATAAATCAGCCAGGTTATCCTCAGAATTACAGTACTGAATGTTTATAAAATTTGTACACACAGCAACCCTTACATTCTGATACCTGATTGTGATGTGTTTACTTCTGGTTTTTACCCCTTGATTTTTAGCCAACTGAGCAGCTGCCAAGCTGTCACAAAAAACCTTGATAGGTAAATCACACTTTATGTAAAAGTCTTTTAATAATTGGTGAAACCATTCCAACTGAATAATCACATCACTTATAGCGGAGAATTCCGATTCACAGGAACTTAATGAAATATGTGCCTGTTTGATTGATTTCCATCCCACCAGGGCACCTAATACAGAAATTGTGAACCCTGTGGTCGACCTTGAATCCGGCCTTTCCCCCCAACTTGCATCACTGAAGGCTGACAGACCGTCTGTTTGTGCATCCACCTTTAGCACTAATTTTTCACTTGCTGTGCCCTTAAGGTACCGGAGCACTCTTTTTGCTGCAACCCAGTCTCTTTGATAAGGACATTGACATTGTTGACACAACCAATGCACAGCTATAGAGATATCTGGCCTTGTGCAGCATGACAAATACAGTAGAGACCCAACCAACGATTGATATAACTGTTTGTGAGGAAACATTTCTCCCTGCTCCTCTTTTAGGTAGTTTACTGTTACAGGCGTCTCAGTAACGTGAGCTTCACTCATGCCAAACCTTTCAATGAGCTGCAAGATCTTTTGCTCTTGGCAAAGAGTGTAATTACCTTGTTCATTCTTGCTTATCTGTACACCCAGATAACTCTGTATTTCGCCCAGATCCTTCATGTTAAACACTGATCTTAATGTTTCTGTAAACCAGTCCAATTGTTGTTGTGACGTGTACAATAAACAAAGGTCATCTACATAATAAAAGAGCCAGTAAAGCTGTCCTTTTAACTCTTTGCTGTATAAACATGGATCAGCTATACTCTGTTTGAAACCTTTATTTACCAGAGCATTATGAAGACATCGTCCCCATTCAAACGCGCTCTGCTTTAACCCGTAAAGAGCTTTGTTTAACCTTAGAACAGATGTATCAGACCCTGAATGAAACCCAGGTATCTGTTCCATGTAAATTTCCTCTTTCAAAGGAGCATTCAAGTACGCGGTTTCAATATCAAAGTGTCTCACTCTCATCCCCTTTGCTGCAGCCGCAGCCAGAGCAACCCTTATTGTTTCATTTCTGACCGTGCTTTGAAAAGTTTCATCATAATCTTGATATTGCCTCTGATCAAAGCCTTTACCGACCAGACGTGCTTTGTAGAGCACCTCACCATTCGGCTTGTGTTTTAACTTGTAGAGCCATCGACACCCAATTGCCTTCCGTTCCCTAGGCAACTCAGTGGGAGTAAATACCTCGTGTGCTCTGAGAGACTGATACTCAGTTTGCATTGCTGCTTCCCAAGCCTGGCGTTCGGTAGCTGCTAGAGATAACACTTCAGTGTATGTTTCAGGTACCTTTACAAATACATTATTTATACCATATCTCTGAGGTGGTATTCCCTTAGTAATTCTTGTAGACACTCTGGGTATTTGTGGAGAACCTGAACCAGTATCAGAGACTTGCGGTGCTGCTTCGGCACCTTCCTGCTTCACCTCTGTTCCCCCTGTACTGTCAGTAATTGGTAACATGATCTGCTGGGGAGTTTCATTAGCATGAATGTGTGACCAGTTGGCATTCTCGCAAAAATTTGCAGACCTGCTGAATACCAACATGTTGTGAGCGTTCACAAAACGATATGCTTTCATTCCAGTTTGATAACCAATGAAAGTTAATTTTTGTGCCCTGGGACCTCCCTTTCTTCTTTGCTTTAAAGGTATGTTCACCCATGCCTTTGACCCAAAAATTCTTAGGTGCTTCAAAGAAGGATTTTTACCATAGAGAGCCCTATAGGGAATGTCTTCAATTGTTCTACACCAAACTCTGTTGACATTGTAGGTGGCACATCTCAAGCACTCTGCCCAAAAGGACTTTGGTAAACCAGAATCTAATAACATAGAGTGCATCACCGTTTGTATAATTCCTGCTCGTCTTTCCACAATGCTATTTTCCTGAGGACAGGCTGTATTAGCCACTCTGTGTTCAATACCTTGTGCCTTTAACCATTTTTGCAAATCAGTAGCCATAAATTCACCTCCAAAATCAGTTTGAAGCTGCTGAATTTCTGTTCCTAACTGTTTTTGCACCTTTTTTGCCCATGTCTTAATTAATTCACATACCTCTGATTTCCTCTGCATAGGAAATGACCAACAGTACCTGCTGTGGTCGTCAACAATCAAAAGCCCATATCGTTTACCCGATAAGCTATTTTGATAGGGTCCTATTACGTCGGCGTGTACTAGGGCCAATACTTTATCTGTGGACCTTTGACTAGCCTTAGCTACTGGGTGTGTGCGTGATTTACTCTGCTTGCATATATCACAGTCTAAGTACATTTGGCATTTCTTTAACCTATCATGCCCTAGACATGCAAACGTTTTCTCTAATGTTGAGAATGACATGTGCCCCAGCCTTCTATGGTACATGTGGATACATTCATCATGCAATGCTTGATTGCTAATTACAGTTTTCACTTGCCCTGGAACGTTATCAAGAATATATACACCATTCTCCACTTTGCCAGTGGCAAGGACCTTATCTGCCTTCTGTATCACACATTGCTGTTCAGTAAATGTTACCCTGAACCCAGCTTTAGTTAATTCACCGATGCTTAATAAGTTGTGTTGGAGGCTAGGAACGCATAACACATTTTCAAAAGCATGATTCAAACAATGAAAATAAATTGTTCCTTGCACATTTGCTGATGCTGGTGCACCATCAGCCAAACTCACGTGTGCTGGACTAGCTGGCTGAGAGTCAGTCAGCAAGCTTGCGTCCCTTGTGAAATTCTGGGATGCGCCAGAGTCCAGGGCCCGGCTCGGGCTTTGTCCCGCTTTCCCTCGCCTCACCTTCGTCTCGGCCATGGCGGGGCAGAGCAAGAGATGGCGGCGGCGGCGCTGCTGCTGAGGCGGCGTGGAAATGGAGATGGGGTTGGCTGAGCTGGTTCCCGGGGCGGTTGGGCCCGGCTCCCGTCTCGCCCCCTCCTCCGACTTCTTGGCGCTCGCTTCGGTGCGGCCTGTTCGCCGGCTGCGTTGCCCTCGTTCCGCCTGGGCGCTGCTGGCCTCCGCTCGCGCTCGCCGCCCCCGCCCACTTTTACCTCATTCCCGCAGCCCGCGCCGTTGCTGCAAGGGATGATGGGAAAAGGAGGCTTCTTCTTCCCCCTCGAGGCGGGGAGCCGGTTTGGTCTTAAAGGTGCCATTGGACTCTTGACTTTCTCTTCCCCCTTGAGTTCGCTTCCCGTCTCCCGCCCGGGAGCTGGGGAGAAAATATAGGCCAAGAGAAGGAGGGTCAGGTTATTCTCTGGCAGTGTGTGCAGGCTCTCTCTGTGGTTGTTTCACCCTCCAGCTCAGCGGGGTTTACTCCTCAAGGGCGTTCCGAAAGCGAAGGTGCTTTTTCTGAGGAGGTCCAAAGTCTCTCTCTAAAACATGTGTTAAGCAGGACTCCAGTGGCTGCTTCAGGATACTCACGCAAATTTATGCTGGAATACATGTCTCCAGGGTGCCATTACTGATGTGGGTTTTCCGGGAAATTTTTAATCAGAAAAATGTCCAATTCACATCTGGAATAAATAGTTCAAATAACCTCAGGTGAGTAACTTTTTTAGGAGGTCCAAACTCTCTCTCTCAGACATGTATTAAGCAGGACTCCAATGGCACACAACTTGACGGCATGCGCAGAACGTCTGAATAATAATGATATCAGGATGCTGTATCTGAGCTATATACAGTGGCTTTTATTTACAGTTATTTACACAGTCCTTTCCACCATGCGGTATCCCAGGTTCATAGAACTGACCGACAAGGTGCTTCGCAATACACTCTTCCACTGGTGTGGAACACTTGCCTCTGGACTACATTACATATATACAGTACTTGCACCAATCAGAGTCATTTTGCCAACTCATGGTGACATAGTTAATTAGCTGATGCAACCTAGTGCAACTTGCATCTGGTGACCCTGTCACATGACAGTCTTACCTGTCACCCAGATCAGTTTAATCTGACATGTGTGCATCATTGGCTGTCATCTTGCATACATATAATACAATATGCCAACAGAGTGAGGATTCAGAATTGGTTCTGCCCCAACCTAGGGCTACATGAGTGTTTAAAATAACATCAGCATTACATATAGCCAGAATAAAACAAAAAATTCTACCTGCAGAAAAAACCACACACACAATTCACAGCTGTTACTCACATACTCATGTCACAGGTGGCGCAATAGTTCTGGAATATGCGAACATGGAAAACTTTAAGGGCTTGTGCTGAGGTATTTCATGGCCTCTGGAAATCTATGGCCCCGGTCACACTGGGGGAAAAGCTGCGGCTGCATCAAAAGAGACGCGGTGGTGGGATCAGACAGATCCCCCGAGCCACCGTGCAGTTGCTCCCCGGCACCATCAGATACCGGGGGGGGGGAAGCCACAGATCGGTGAGCAAGGCAGTCCACTGTGCATGTGCACGCCTGCGCAGTTTGGCCAGGGGCCTTGCATGCTGCCGGAGATGGGCGCGCCGGTGATCCCACGGCTGCCCCAGCTGCGGATTTTCAGGTAAGTAGTCGTGTTTTTTGGGGGGGTTATCCGCATCTTTGGCCGGAAGAGACAGATCAGGGACGGGTACGTGCCACTTCCCAGATGTTGCAGTGTGATCGCACCCGCTTGCTGCGCCCCCGATCCATCCCTCTCACAGATCAAAGCCTCCCATGTGACCAGGGCATTTGATGACCAAAGAAAATCTATATCAAGAGAGAGTTGTCATAAATATGTGAGGCTGATATTAACATAATTTAGCTCCTACCTTTTTTTGAAATGAGGGAAATTGATCAATATAGTCTTAATTTTTGAGGAGATGTTACAATTAACTTATTTTTTCTAACTCATGTTTCAGATCTAAAGTGTACAAATTAATGGCCACATATGACAGACTTTAGTAAAGACTTTCTGAAAACCTAAATAATTCACAATTAATACTCCTACATCATGACTGTTTTTCAAAAAGTAAAGTATTTCGTCTATACATTTTGTGAAAAGAGTAGAAAATTGTTCTAAAACATTGTTTATCAAAAACTATTTAAAAAAGGATCCTACTCACTTTGGCCTCTGGACTAATTTTCTTTTTAATTGATGATATGGAGAATTTTTGTACATATTTACTTGTGGCCATGGACTTTGACCCTGGGTGTTGCACACCACTAGCATATTTTAAAAAATGTTATGATATGAAATTTAATATTTATCTTAAAGTTATGGCTGTAACTGATGCAGTCAGTGTGCTTAACTCACTTTTGTGGAAAAGGCAGGCTTACAGCAAATCAGAACAACATTATTTTTGACTTTAGATAGCAAGTAAAAAAAATTGATCCTTGTTTTTGTTGCCTGGTTTTGTATTTTCTTTGGCAGCAGGAGGTGGCAAAGGAAGCAGAGAGGCAATGATTCAGTAAATAGTCTAACTCTTAGGATTGTTGCCCAACTCAAACAGTTAGTTTGTATTTTCATCAGATAGGATGAGATTTCTGGCATTTCTTTCCCCACATTTTTCTCTTTGAACAACCATTTCCCTGTCTCAGTGGCTTTCTGAAAACTTTCTATTTCTATGTAAGTAAAAAACGTCTTTGTCAGAGTTATTGCATTAACTGGAATAATGTGCAAGCTAGACAGGCAACAGAAACAATTTTCTTGTACCTATGTGGGTCAAACTAAATGTTACACTACACCAGTGTGGCAGACTCTAATCTGGAGAACCGGGTTTGATTCCCCAACCTCCACATGAAACCAGCTGGGTGACCTTGGGTCAGTCACAGTTCTCTCACTCGGCCCCCCCCACCTCACAGGGTATCTGTTGTGGGGAGAGGAAGGGAAGGCAACTGTAAGCCACTTTGAGACTCCTTCAGGTAGTGAAAAGTAAAGGTTTCCCTTGCTCGAAAGCCAGTTGAATCCGACTCTAGGGATGCGGTGCTCATCTCCATATCCAAGCCAAAGAGCTAATGCTGTCCGAAGACGTTTCCATGGTCATGTGGCCGGCATGACTAGATGCCAAGGCACACGGAACACTGTTACCTTCCCACCGAAGTGGTGCCTATTTATCTACTTGCAATTTCTTGCTTTCGAAATGCTTTCGAGCTGGGGCCAGAGACGAGAGCTCACTCCGTCATGTGGCACTTGGGTTTCGAACTGCTGAACTACTGACCTTCCGGTCTGCAGCTCAGCATCTTAACCTCTGAGCCACCACAGTCCCTTCAGGTAGTGAAAAGCGGAGTATAAACCCCCCCCCCCCAACTCAGCTCTTCTTACAGTTTTTAAAGAGCTGGGTCCAGGGCAAACTGCATTGGAGTATGCATTTGGAGTGGCAAAATCAGGGGAATAATTCTCCCCCAGCATGGTTTTCATGTGGGAATGCAGCTTTTGAGGGAAGCAGGAGCTCTTTCTTCCCCTGTGGTGCCATTGTGAGCCTGTTTTGGCACTCCTTTTTAAAAGAAATTATTCCCTGCAGCTGCTGTGTAGCTGCAAGGAACATGAATTCAGTCCAGAGAACCCAGTCCCAGCTCTTTAAAAACTGTAAAATTCAGTTTGGCTTTAAGAAGCAAGGGAGGACAGGCTGAGTTGGGGGAAAATAAAGGCCATAGTTGAAATCAGTATGCATAGATGGGGGGTGGGCAGGAGTGCACTGCCTCCTCTATGTAATCACCAGCTGTGAGCTCGACACCTGTGTGCATCAAAACACACACAAAAAACTTTTTTAGTCATGGGGACAGAGCCTGTGTGCCTAGACTCTGTGCTTGCAGAGCCAGAATTCTTCTGTTCATTCCTCTTCTACATGCACTGATTTCATCATGTGTAATGTCATCTGTGGAGGGAAAGTGGCATGATATACCTTGATCTGAGAAGCTAAGCAGGGTCAGTACTTGGATGAGAGACCACCATAAGTTGGTTATGACTTGATGGCACATATGTACCGTAGGGCATTCTATTAATGAATAACAAAAACCTAGCAGCTCTACAACAATGGCTTCACACAAATAAAATGTGAGGTGAAGTTTGTCACTCACCAAAATATGCAATGCACAATATTTTCTAGAAATTCGGAATTTTTTTTCGGAAGAGCTATAGGGAACATTCATAACAAATCATGTTAGGAGGCTGGAAAATATTTGTTCATCCTGTCTTGTGACAAAAGGACAAGAAGCAATGGACATGACAGGCACAGATCAAGGGTCTCAATGCAGGGATGAGAAAGTGGTACTGGGAGGAAGGGTTTAGATTTGTTAGGCACTGGGGAACTTTCTGGGACAAGTCAAACCTGTACAAAGGAGATGAGCTTCACTTGAACCAAATGGAACCACACTGCTGGCACTTAATATTGTTTATTCAAGTTTAACAGCCCATAAGCAACATACCAAAAACATTTAAGAATTTTAAAAAGCAAAAAAAAAAAAAGGCACATTGACCATACAGGCTTTACATCACAAGTGGCTGAATATTTTAACAACCGTTTAGCAAGAAGTTTCTCCTTAGCAACAGTATATGCACTTAATACCAAAAAAGTAGCAGAGTAGCTTTTAAACTAATCCCAAGGGAAAGCTAATAGGAGTTGGGGAGCCTCCAGTTCAAGAGAGGTCATTCCAAAGGGATGATTGTGTAAACACTTAGGGTAGTATTGATAGGAATATAAAGAGCTTGGGAGTGAGGGAAGGAGGGCTATGTGTGGAGACAAAGAAGAGGAGAGAAGTGAGAGTTGCTGGAGAGGGAAACATGTTATAGGTGTCTATATGCCAGTGCTAGAAGTCTCTAAGCCAAAATTGTGGAGCTGGAATGATTATTGTTAAATGACAATTTAGAGGCATAACATCAAACAAGTTAGAAAGCATTTGTGGAATGAACTCCACGACAGAAGCGATATGGGTGGAAATACTGGTCCCTAAGGGTTACTTAAAAGTGGAGGTATACTATCTCCCACCTGATCAAATCCTTGAGACTAATCTTGAGATTGAAAAGGAAATAAGGGTGGTGACTAAAGCTGTTATTTCCGCTGACTGCCACTAGGCGCCAGCGATTCACTGCTGAGCTTAACTCCCTAGGAACAATAGGTACTAGACTCCTGGACTTTCCTTGGGGAACCAATAGGGACTTTGGCGGGAGGTTTAAACCCACCAATAGGATCTAGAGGGGTTCCCAGGTACTGTATATAGTTGGCCACCTGGCCGGTATTCTGTGTTCTAGTTGTGTACCAGTAAACCATGCTGATCACTACATCAGTCTCTGTGGTTTCTACATGTGTCTAACCCACTACACAATAAAAGCAGATAATGTTATTATACTGGGAGTCTTCAGTTACCCTTACATTGACTGGGTAAATGTGTGCTTGAATCATGCCATATAAATGAGATGGTCACAGAGTCAATAAGGAGGTTAGTGATCTTGGACTTGGTTCTGAGTGGGGCTCAAGACCTGGTGAATGACATAGAGGTTGTTGCACCAGTTGTGAACACTTAGAGCAATGCTATTAAGTTCAGCATTCATGACAATACAAAGTTATCCCTAATGTCCAAAACTGTAACATTTTATTTCAAAAGAAGGGCTTTTACAAAAATGAGGGGAATAGTTAAAAGGAAGCTGAAAGGGGGACACAAGCAAGTCAGATCCCAAGAAGATGTTTGGAAGTTATTTAAAACCACACTAATTGAAGCCTAGATAGAATGCATTCCCCAGGTTAGGAAAGGCACTGCCACATCTAAAAGATTGTCTGCATGGTTAACAATGAAAGTCAAGGAAGTGATAAAAAGTAAAAAGCCTTTTAAAAAGTGGCAGATCTGTCGCAATAAATTGAAAGCATCAAGACAAACAATAAACATTTCTTTAAATACATCTGGAGCAGGAAACCAGACAAAGGAGCAGTGGGGTCTCTGGATGACCAAGGAATAATGGGATTGATAAAGGAAGATGGGGAGACAGCAGAGAAACTCAGTGAATTTTTTGCTTCTGTGTTCACTGTACAGAAAGGGCCAGTGAGTGATTGAAATGTGGAATTTGCTGCCAGAGGATGTAGTGATAACCACAAGAATAGACAGCTTTAAAAGGGGATTAGACAGATCCACGAAGAACAGGTTTATCAGTAGCTACTAGCCATGGTGACTAAATGGAACCTCCGCCTTCCATTGCATTAAACCTCTGAATACCAGTGCCAAGAGGCAACAAAAGTATACAGCCTTGGCCTCTATGCCCTGTTGTTAGATCTCCAAGGAACTGGTTGGCTACTGTGTGAGACAGAATACTGGACTAGATGGATGAACTGTCTGATCCAACAAGGCTCTTCTTATGTTCCAGCTTAGAATTTTAAAATGTAAACAAAGATGTGAACCATTATTTTGCTGGTGTACGAAGAATATTGTTTAGATAACCTTTCAACATTACCAGAGAGGTGAAATGGAAGATCTTTCTATATACTCGGGACAATCCCCAGGATGGAAAAAACCTTAACACTGGGGGCAAAGATTTTGAAATCCTGAATTTTTAAAAAAAGAGAAATCTGATGATGGTGTGTCATGAGATGGCTACCATTCTTGGAAGTTTCCAAGTAGTTTCTTTTGCTGGATAGGGGGAAGACTGCTGGAGGGGAAAAGAAAAAGGCAGCCAAAGAAGGTGAGCCTGACTGATGGCAGCATTTGGGTTGCCACCAATGCTCCCTCTAAGCTGTGGACTCTTGTGAGCAAGAATTCTACTTTGTGAGCTACTGGCACTAAAGTTGTGAGCGAGCAATCTGGCTACTGCATAATTTAGTTTGCTCTGGAGCCCTCCTTCCTGAGCTAAGACAAAAATGGGTGAGCCGGAGGCTAGAAAACTGTGAGCTAGCTCACACTAACTCAGCTTAGAGGGAACACTGGTTGCCACCACTGTCATCACTTTCTTCAGTCCCCCTGCTCCTCCTCCTGGGTGACCAAGGAAGGTGAGCAGTGAGAACTAGCAGTGTTTGGGCTGCCACCATTGCCCTCCTCTTCTTCTGGTGATGCAATGACATCATATAGCTGGAAGTGACATCATATTATGAGGACACTGGCAATCACCCTCCCCATTCCCCCCTCCATTTTTCCTGCTACCCAACTGAGCAGCAATGGGAAGTGCTAGCCAGGGACTGGAGAGCAGTGTTCCCTCTAAGCTGAGTTAGTGTGAGCTAGCTCACAATTTTTGAGCCTCTGGCTCACACATTTTTTTCTTGGCTCAGGAAGGAGGGCTCCAGAGCAAACTAGCTTATCCAGCAGCGAAATCTCTTGCTCACAACTTTAATGCCAGTAGCTCACAAAGTAGAATTTTTGCTCACAAGACCCCACAGCTTAGAGGGAACATTGCTGGAGAGTCCCCTGCCTGAAGCAGCAACCTGGCAAACCTACGTTAAACTCTATTCTGATTTTCATCTGCTCTTCTAATGTGCCTATCAGGTTTCCATCTTTAAACCCAAATTTTAACAGGCTCTGTTTGCAGATCATCAATTATTTTGAGAATGTCTGACTTCATATCAAAAGTACAAACAGGATAATATCCTTTTCCAATTTAATTTGCATATATAATTAGTCTTTTGAAAGTGACCCAATTCTTGGTACATGACCTTTATGATTAACACTTAGCTTTTCTGCCTGCCATGTTTTCCCCCTGCATTTCTGTAACTTCACTTTTCACTTTGTGAAACATAGAGTTATGCTAAGTTACAGAATTTCTCAGTCTTTATTTCAGCACTGTATGAAGCACATAGGCTTATCAATCACTCTGCATGCAAAGGCAGACAAATTATACTCAGTTAGTATTAGGGTATATGTAGCACTCCCAAGTTTACAATGTGTAGTCTATCCTTATTCATTGACACAAAGCACTGTGAGATTATTATTCCTGTTTTTTAGATTTATTTTTTAAAAACATTACTATGCTGCCTTACCACACAGTTCAGAGTTTCCAGGGTGGTGAACATTAAAACAAAACATTTGAGCATTTCAGACATTAAAAAGCATTTGAAATACACACACATATATACAATTTAAAATAATTAAATAAAATATAAACACTGAAAAAATATGAACACAGAAACACACACAAACATGGACAAGAGCTAATAAGAGTTAATGAGGGAATTTTAAAAAACAAGAAATAAAACCACATCTTCTCCCAATGGAGGAAGACAGTGATAGAGGAAGACAAACAGATGAATCTCCCTGGAGAAAGAGTTCCAAATTTTTGGCACCATGACCATTTATGCCCTTCCTTGGTTGCCACCCATCTAGCCTCAGGTGGCATGAGCACCCAAAACAAGGCCTCCAAAGATGACGAGAGTTTGGCAGGTTCATATGGGAATGCAGAACTGAAGCTGAGGGCTTTGCCCCTAACTGTAAGTGAAAGAGGACATGAACCTTAGTCTCTTGCATTTTACATCCAGAAATTATTTTGCTGGTTTGAAATGGAGTTTTATGGTAGTCTACATGGCCCTTTCAAATCATGACCATACTACATGTGATTTCCCCCTCTTCATGGCCAGCATGTGTGAAACTCTATTACCAATTGCTTGACACAGAGTGGAAGCTCCAGACAGACATTTTGTGGACACATGGTCTCATGAAGGTGCTGTATATGGAATCAGATAACTAGTCCATCAAGGTCAGTATTGTTTACTCAGACTGGCAATGGCTCCCCAGGGTGTCAGGTAGACCCTAATCCTTTTAACTGGCAATGTCAGGAATTGAACCTGGGACTTTCTGCATGCCACTGAGCCACATAGTTGTGTAAATGCACCATTTATGGACAGAAGAAGAGTAGGTTTTTATACCCTACTTTTCTCTACCTTAAGGAGTCTCAAATTAGCTTACACTCACATTCCCTTCCTATCTCCACAACAGGCACACAGCTCACCCAGCAAGCTTCATCTGGAGGAGTGGGGAATCAAACCCAGTTCTCCAGATTAGACTCTGCCGCTCTTAACAACTACACCACACTGGATAGTAATGAGAAAAGTAGATACATGGGGTCATCCTAAATCAATTCAGAATCCTATTCAGTGGGACTTACTCCCAGCAAAATGTTCTTAAGAGTCCGCTGACACTGTGTCTTCAAAGCTTATATTTATATTTATTTATTTATTTATTTCTTATTTGTATTTATACCCCGCCTTGCCTGACAAGCAGGCTCAAAGCTTCTTTGTAGGCAGCATTAAAAGCCATCTCTCATTTGGTGTTTTCATTTTCGAAGGGGGAGGGTCTGTTTCAATGCCTGGAAGTGATTTTTTAAAACTCTGCTCTGAGAGCATTGATCTCAGAGCAACAATGAAGAAGCAGTTCTTACCTGCCAAATGCTGGAAAGCATGAACTTGACTCCTTTGACACATTTTCTTCAGTAATATGTATGTACAAATTGGGTTGGGATTCAACCACAGGAGTTTATGCAGTCATGTAACCTGTGTGTGAATGGATGTGTCAGGCTGCTTCTTATGGGCCCTTGGTATGCTTGCATAATATGGTTCTGTACAACTGTTCTGTTGCTGGCTGCTGTCTCCCCAGACTAAATTAGTTTGGGGCTCAAATAGGGATGCCAATCTCCAGGTGGAATCTGGCGATCCCCTGGAACTACAGCTCATCTCCAGACTACAGAGGCCAGTTCCTCTGGGGGGAAAATGGATGCTTTGGAGGGTGGACTCTATAGCATTGTACCCCACTGAGGTCCCTGTATGCCCCAGGCTGCCTCCCCCAAATCTCCAGGAGTTCCCCAACCTGAAGCTGTAAACCCTATCATCCTTTAGAATCCAAAATAAGCTTTAAATTTACCATTGCTCTAGAGAAGTACATAAGCATCTCATCTGCAGCAATTGTTGTGATTTAAGTATATAGAAAATGCTGTAGCAACTGTCAGAGATGGAGAGAGGATAGGTTCACAGTGCCAGAAAAGAAGAGGAATTAGGGATCACAACAGAGCCCCCAAGGCTTGGAAGATTTGTGCTTTATTTTATTGGGAAAGGTGCTGTTTCTTTGGTGAAAAAAAATTAAACCAATTAATTTTATAACCACCACAAGAAAAGGGGGGGGATCAATGTGTAAAAGAGGACATATGATGTTAGTCTGATTTATTGTTTTAGTTACAGGTGGACTAAGATTTTGATATTAGTCAAGCAGGCTCTTAGTGCAGCACAATAATATTGTGTGAGGTGTTCTACTTCCAAGAGATGTCAATTGCCACTAAATGCCCCTCATCTGGTGGTACTGTGGCATTACCTTGGGTTTTGTACTAAAGGATATAAAATATATGGCAAAAGTTAGTATCCTTAAAGCATGCTCTTCAGTGTGATTGAGAAGTAACTCCCTATCCTTTCCTAGCATGGTATTAGAAAACTGAGTGGGTGGCCAAGGCTGAAAGATTACTGAAAGTGGGTGGAACTGCCTCAGTCACAAAAGGAGAAGGGAAGTCTGAAGTATATGGGCACACTTGTAACGTCTCTCATAACAAGAACAAAACCTTGGGAAAGCAAGGCTAGGCAATGAATGAGGCAATAAAGAGAAAAGCATCAGTGTATTATTCACATTGCCCTGAGCTCCCACTCTCTTTGAGTCAGAATAGACTGCTGCTAGGGTAGCAGGAAATATAATCAGGAAACAATGTGGGGAACCACCTGTGCATATATGCTGTGGATAGCTCCTGGAAGAAAGGAATTTAAGAGGCTATACTAGGACACCAAGGGTCAGGCCATTTAATGTTAAGCCTGCAGTCCTCTGCATACTTGTGACAATGGCTTGTATCCAACAACAACCATGATTGGGATGGAGCTCATGGAACAAGATTTTTTCCTCCTCTCACGATAGCCCAACTGAGGTCTGAATACAGATTCACTGAGTGCCAGGAGCAATATTTAACCACAACATGGAAGTCTGATAGGAGCTGGAAATCACCCTCTTCTCCAGAGCATGTGTCCTTCCAGTGGTGGAAAATAGGTACTGGGTACAAGCCTAAGTGTCAGTGAACTCAGTGATAACTCACTTCCAAGTATGCATACACATTTTCAGACTGCTTAATAAGAGCCTAGCAATGAAATATTCCTAAAACTTGATAATGGAATCCAACTGCAGGCTATTGGAAGCCTCCTCTCCCCTCACACACTTGAAATTTTTCCTCTCATATAACTGACGCCGAAGAATAGATTCTTTTGAACTATGGTGCTGGAGAAGACTCTTGAGAGTCCCTTGGACTGCAAAAAGATCAAATCAATCAATCCTAAAAGAAATCAACCCTGACTGTTCCCTGGAAGGCCAGATAATGAAACTGAAGCTCAAATACTTTGGCCACCAAATGAGAAGGGAGCACTCACTGGAGAAGACCTGATGCTGGGAAAGATTGAAGGTCAAAGAAGACGGGGACGGCAAAGGATGAGATGGTTAGACAGTGTCATCGATGCAACGAACATGAAATTGAGCCAATTTCAGAGGACAGCGGAAGACAGGAGGGCCTGGCGGGAGCTGGTCCATGGGGTCGCGAAGAGTCGGACTCGACTGTGCGACTGAACAACAAAAACTGACCCACTTCCATGGCCAAAACACTGCAGAAAAGCTGTACACTGCAACCACTTCAACACCAAAGATATACTTCTTTTTAAAAACTTTCTCAGCAAATTTTAAAAACAACAATGTTAAAAATACCAACAAAAAACAAAACCTGATTTCTGACTTGATGCTCTACCAACAGAAAAAGAGGAATAAGTGTATGTGAAAGATTTGCCCAAATTCATCCTGCATTTTTTTTTAAAAAAATACAAATATACACAAACCTTTGTTGCAGCTCTGACTCAATCTGAATGGGATTAGAGAAAAATAGGGTTATTTTTTTAAAAAGTGCTAGTTTCTTTATATACCTCAGTAAGAATGCAGATGTGATCAATCATTATGACTTTTTTCTATCACCCAAAACTATGCAGCATCAATATATAGAGAGTGAATTATCATTTCCAAAATTAGCATCTTTTAGGGGTATACTTTAAAAATGGGACATCTGGCTTTGGGGCTTGTCTTGGTCCAGGGCTATGAAAACATGAGCTATCCTGGCTAAAACAGGGCAGTTGTACAATATATTCTTCCCTTCCTTTGATTTGCACTTTCATCCAGACAAAAGATATGTAAAAGAGTCATTGTCCCACTCTTTTCTGAAAGGAAATCAAATTTAACTCTGCAGATAACTAAGTTAAGGTGATCTATAAAGGAGTGATGTGGAGCAGACAGATGGGTTAGTGCTATTGCTGCTGGTGCAGAGATGCAGCTGCTAAATACTGTACAGAATTTTTTAATTTATTTTATTTCATTTCATTCATACCCCGCCCTCCCCGCACGCAGGCTCAGTGCAGATGCACAATTATTTGCAGGTTTTAAAACAGCTTTTGTTCATCATATTCTTGAGATTCATTACAGGTTACAAAGGTGTCTGTGCAGACCGTGCTTCTATATCCCTCCACACACACATGAAGGGGGAACTGAGAAGGGGGAACTGACATTTCATGGGGGAGGCAGGAGGCTTCGAGGCATCTTCCTGGGGCCTCTGTTATTTCTTTGAACTGGTGGCCTGTGGCCATGCCGCAAACAAGGATCTGGGTGAGGCCTGGCACATTAGTCTGCCCGGTTTAGACTGATAGCTGATTTCTTTCTTTTCTAGCGGTTAATATTATGTGACTAAATAATTAACTGAGATTGTTAAGGTGCCTTAGGGACAGATCTAAGTTACTTAATTAAAGGCTGTGAGGTTTCATTGTTTAACTATAGGCTTTAAGATTTAAAGTTTTAGGATCTACTAGTTGATAGGGATAGGTAGCAAGAATAGGTATTAAATATGCTGACCTTTGTCATTTAAGGTTTCTTACATTAGTTGGGGGGGATTGTAAGTGACTGAGTTAATATTGTTATACCAACAAAGAGTAGTAAATGACTAAGAAGCAAAAAAGCCAAGAAATGTTAGAGAGCTTCCATTCTGAGGAGCCCACCTTCTTTTTGAGTGATTTTATGGTATTGATAGTCTCAAAATTTTAAAAAATTGAAGAACTGATGACTACAATTGGGATAAAAAGACTGACTCTATAGATAAAAGGCTGGAGTTTAATGAAAACTTGAAAAATATCTGAGAATTTAGAAACCAAGAGATAAATTTTGAGCAGTTAAAATTAAAGATATAAATGCTTAGTGCAAGCATTTGAGTTAAACTGCATTACACAGGAATGACAATAAGATTATTGAATTAGAGGAGACAAGGGGTGGACCCACGATACTCGTGGGGGGGAGGGGGAGGAGGTAAGTCCCCCCCCACCCCGCCGGTTCCCCTGTCTCCTCCACCCCTCCCCTCATCCCCCCCTTGCCTCTCCCCTCCCCGGCCCTCGCTGCTCTTCCCCCCCCCGCTCCGAAGCCTGGGGCGGGGAAGAGAAGCTGTTATTTAGCAGCGCCTCCGCCAAGAAAGTGTCCTTGGGATTGCCAAGAACGCCGTACTTAGCGGTAAGCCGCAGTGACTACCATGGAGTAGACCTGCTGAGGGTTGCACCTCATCCAGGACGGGAAAGCCTCGCGACTGCTTGCCCTGTGCTGACCCAAGCACGACGCAGAAAACCAGGTGCAGGAGCCCGCCGTTGGTGCCCTTGGCCGCTCGGAGCAGCTACCCGTGTCGGAGTGAGCCGTGCGGGAGCTCAGCCAGGCGTTGCTGCTGCCGCCGACGGCTTGGGGTGCCTGAAAGAGCAGCCGCTGCACGCCGGGAAGTCTTCTGAGCAGCCGGGCCATGGCCTCCGGGGAGCCGCTGGGCGCAGAGCGACTTTCCCGTTGCGCCTCCAGGAGTCCCCTCTGCGGCCGGAGGGAAGAACACAGCCGCCCCTCAGCCTTCGCCACCAGGCCCCGCCTGGCCTAGCTCTGCCTCTGCCTGGCTGACGCCTTATCTCTGCCCACAGCCCAGCGGAACGGATGAGACAGGGCACGGGAGTTCGCCCAAGCAAGCGCCCTGCTGGCTCTCTTCCAGCTTAGAAGGGATCCTGCACTTCAGGGAGAAGTTCGACAGGCAGAGCTTGCGCTTTACTTGCCGCTCGGCCCTCGCTGCTCTTCCCCTGGGGAAGCAGCGGCTCGTTTCGGGGGGGAAGAGCAGCCGCTCCGAAGCGGCGTTGGTGTTCGCAGAGCGTTCCCTGCACATGCGCAGGGGACGCTCTGTTAGTTTCGGGGGGATTTAAACATCCCCCCCGATATTTTTTTTAGGTTTTCAGATTTTTCTGCACACCTGGGCATTGCACCACGTGTGCAGGAAAATCTCCCTGCCCCCCAGGTGCCCCCGATGTGCGGATTTAGATATCCGCACAGAGGGGGCATTTTCGGTATTAGATATATAGATAATAGAGCAGCTTGATAACAACAGTTGAAGGTCATGTTTGAAAAATAAAGGGATGAGATAGAAGGGGGAAGGAGATAATTTGACCATTTATTTGGATAATTTATTTACAGGTGGTGTTGGTTGCAAACATGCAGATGAGGTTAAGGTTGTGCAGTCCTTTAAAGTTAATTCTCAAATAGCTAGAAAAAGACAGGTATGCCATGATATTATTGCTACTTTTGAAACAGTTGCCATGAAAGAAATAGTACTTGGTAAATTATGAGAAACTCCATTGGAATTTAAGGGTGAAAATGTACAAGTTTTCTTTGATATAGCCCTTTTGATACTTCAAAAAAGAATAAATTTAGCAGATAACTTGTAATGGTAATCCTTGATTGATCACAAACTTAATGATCATTTTGTAATTGTTTTCATTCATGCTTTACTAAGTACCACATTGTATTTTATTTCAATCTTCAATAAACAGTTTAAAGTTAAGTAAATAAATAATTTTTAAAAAGATTTTTTTCACAGACAGGCTTAGAAATAACAATATCAGCTATAGGGATTTCCCTTTGGATTACAATTTAGAGTAAAAGATGTAAATTACACATTAAGACTGTAGAGAAAGTAGAACAAGTTATTAACCAGATCTTCTTGCCTTAAGTTTTAATTAACTGTTAAGCAACTTGCCCTGAATCTAGTCACTTTAATTTAATTTGAGGAGGGAATATATAAAAAAATGAAGTTAATGAAGTTTTTTTCTCTTAATGTAAAAGGAATTAATGAACCTGCAAAAAGGAAAACAGAAGTTTTCTATAAATTGAAGAAAGAAATAACAATCATGCTAAGTGTGCATCTTATAACATCTTCACATAATCAGTCATTTTCTCAGGGTAACGGCTCTTGGTCACCTGGAGAACATCTGTAGGTTGGCAACCCTATATCCCCTGGAGGCAATGGCTCCTTTGGAGGGAGAAGTCTATTGCATTATACCCTTCTGAGGTCCCTCCCCTCCTCAAACCCTCCCCTCTCCAGGCTTCACCTCCCAAATCTCTAAGAATTTCCTAACCTAGAGTTGGCAGCCCTTTCTCCTTCCCACCCAACAGCCAACCTACCTTTATCTGTCCCTCTGTCTTAAGCTGTCCTTCTCTTCCCCTGCAGTGTCTCCCTAGGAAAACTATGGCCCAGTTGTGTGGTGCCATCCACTGGGCCAATCCCATTTGCATGCTTGGGTACCCTCAAGAACTTGTGGGAGTGCCTCACCTTGCCATTTCCCCCTTCCCACACTATTTCTTTCTCAGCCATTCACCAATCAACCTTTATTTGCCTCCCATCTTCAGCTGTATTTATTTACTTCATTTATACCCCACCTTTCTTCACAGTGGGGATCAAAGCAGCTTACATTATTTTCCTCTCCTCATTTTTATCTGCACAACAGCCCCATGAGGTAGATCAGGCTGATAGTATGTGACGGGTTGAAAATCACCCAGTGAGCTTCTGCAGAAAGACAGGGATTTGAACATGGGTCTACCAGACTCTACTCTGATGCTCTAACCACTATATGACAGTGGCTTTCATAGGGTGGCTGCTGTTGAACATTGGCAAGCAGCCAGGCCTAGTTGAGATGCAAACTGGATTCTTTTAAGTCACCCAGAGGCTCCTTCCAGGCCTAGGATTGCCAGCTTTTGGGTGGGATCTGGAAATGTCATGGAATTATAACTGAACTCCAGATGACATCGATTTGTCCCTGTGTAGAAAATGCCTACTTTGATGGGCGCATTCTATAACATTATATCTGACTGAAGCCTCTCCCTTCCACAAAGCCTGCCCACCTTGGACTCTACCACAAAATGTTCAGGAATTTCCCAACCTGGAGTTGGCAACCCTAGTCAGGCCTGGTCCCAAGGAGTCCTCCCTCAAAGGCCAAAATAGTCCTGGAAAGGGTCCCCTCCCCCTGCCTTTCATTGATGGAGCTTGGAATGCTGTAGTTGCCCAGTAGCAGCCACCAAGGGAACATATTGCTTAAAGCTACAGGTATTCCTTTTATCATTTTCAGGTGTGTTTTTTTATTTTTCTTCTTGTTTTCTGCAAACCTGGGACCCTTTTCAGGTTTATAGAAAGATCTGCCTTGCCCCTTCACAGCTACATTAAAGTATAGTTGGATTTAAGTATCCACAAATTTGGCCAACTTGGCCATTAATATATAGATGCTATGTAGCTTCTTCAAGTTTTAAAGGGCATATGTAGTTATTCATATAAATTGTTCTTATTTTAAAGTAAGTAACACATATGTGGATCCCAATGGTCATGTCTAGATGTCGCACGGGAAAATAAAAACACAGAGTTTGGCCATAGGAAATATGTATGCTCCAAATACAAATTAGAATCACTTCTTTAAAAATCTTTAGATGATAATTGACATTTTGTAGACAGCGAGCTAATACTTCGAAGATATTTAAATCTGGTAATGAATAATTATCTTGATAGGCCTGGGGAAAGGAAAAACATGGGAAGGACATTAGCCTAGATATTTAAAGGAGATATTAAATCTCTAAATTTAAAACATGTTTTGTGTATTATAACCCAAATGAAAGAGACTATAATTTTTGCAGTACTGCATATACTTTCTCCTTAGGAATTGATTTGTTTCTAATTTCTTGACCTTTACTGAGATCAGTTTGTAAAACATCAATACAAGCCATACCATACACTGATAACAAAGGTACTATGAATACAGAAACAAGTCAGGGAAATTATTGGTACATAAAGTGAATAATAAGAAGGCTAGAAACACAGATGCTGTTAAGACTAAAAATGGATCTATTGTTACTGATACTGACCAAATAATTGACCAGTTTTGAGACTTTTATAAAACTCTTTATACTACACAATCACCAGAATCTCATATCTAACTGTTTAGGCAAAACAAATATTCCTAAATTATCAGAAACTGATAGGAGGTTAATGAATTCACCAATAAAATTTCAGGAAGTGATTGACACAATAAAAAAGATTAAAGACAACGGAGTTCCTGACTGGGGGGGGGGGCAAATAAGGCACCTGGACTAAATAGTCTCACACCAGAATTCCACTAGTCCTGTACTCCAATTGTTGCCATACCTTTATCAGAAACTATTAATAGGATTTTTAAGGAAAAGGAGCTTCCTTTATCATGGGCTGAATCCAAAATGATTGTTGTATCAAAACCTGGTAAGGATACTATGATGGACACCATCCACTTCCCTACCCCAGAGGCTAGATTTTCCCTCCATTTTTATTTGTCCCTTCACTAAGTGAGCAGCCCTGGAAAAGTGTTTACTTCTCTCCTGAAGAAACTTTGGTTGCCCCACCCTTTGGCAGTAATATATATTGGATATTTACTCAGCCTAGGAACCTGAGGGAAGGGATAGGATCACCCTATAACTTAAAACCTTGAAAATTGCACTTGAGATGCTTTTAAAATTCAAAAATAACAGAAGATTTTATTTAACATCAAGGGGGAAAGTTCAAATGAAAGCAGGGGTTGAAACATAAAAACAGAATATGCACAGACTTTTATTCTTATATCAGGCTAATGAGAGGTTCTTAAATTATTCACAGTTACTTAGATCTTAATATTGAGAGGCTTTTGATCCAGTGTTTTCCCAAACACTCTAACACCTTATTTTTATAATTGCTGACTCTTTTGGTGCCCAGAACACTGGTACCCTTTGCCCAGTACCCAAGCACCTTTTCTTGATACACCAGTACTCTTCTTGAGTTGTTCACTGACCTTTAGATCTTTAAATCATACCAGACCAGGGATCTTTGTACTCCTCAGAGATAACTCTCCCTGTTTGACTGGGTAGGGATTCTTCTTCTTCTCTCTAGAAGATCTATAACCTTTCTTTTGGCCTGAATGGGAGTCTTATTCTACTTCCCAAACCTCTTTGCCAAACTTTCCCCAATTCTCTGTTCGTATTCAAACTGCTCTCAGCCAATGCTGAATTCAGACTGTATATATAGAGACTTCCCAGCTAGGAACAAAATAGAAATAGAAGGCAAGCTGATAAAAAAGACACTGAAAAACAGTATGTTAAAGTGACAATATTTCAAATAGATATTAATAACAAAACATGTTACAAAAATATAGTAAAAATACAAGGCAATATAAACACGATGATTATGGATTAATGCTTTGTTTCGTTCAAACTGCTTCTTCAGAAATATATTACTGAGAGAGATGCAAAAACAATATGATAGCCAAGGTATACGCAAGAATTACAAAAGCAGTTATTAGCAAATCATGTGCCAAACTGGATAAAAATAAATTACAAATACCATCCTGGTGTTATGTCTCTTCTTCTTGTGGTGATACATCAATGTCATAATACTCTAGAAAAAAGAAAGCCCCCAATTTTTTGTATAATAATAATATTAATAATATTATAAATTATGAAATATCGTATCAACATATCTAAAACTCACCAATGGAAGTTCAAAATAATCAACAGGATGATCTTCTTAGTAGGACACCAGTCCAAAATTTAGGACATGATATCTATTTTTTTACAACCACTGGAATGCCTTTATGAGTCAATTTCTTCTCAGTTAATTAAATACAAATGCCCAATAAAGTTATTAATTATCCTGCAGGTCCATCATCAGAATTAAAGGAACAGTAACAAAATGTTTTACAAAAAGCACAAGAATTCTATGGTATGGTTGAGCCCATAAGGATAATATGATTTTAAGAGGTGAATCCAGAATGCTTCGCGTCTACACAATATCTTTTTTACATCAATTCTATTATATTTGTTAGTAACAAAAGTCTCAAGAACTATATATACAAAATCATTATAATTATGGCCCTTCTCAATAAAATGGGGCACCAAAGGGGAATCCAAATGTTGTTGGCATATCCGTGATCTGTGTTGTATGATACGAGTTCATATAGTGCGTGTAGATATCTGAACATAATATTTTTCACGGGGAATAAGGTATATTACCCTTTTGGATGCACAATTAGAGAAATGCTTAAATTCCATTTCAAAATTGAGCTTAGGGAGAATCACTCTATTAGTCTCCCATGTTTGCGCACATATGAAACATCTCCTGCAGCGATAATGGCTGGGACCTGCTGGTAACAATCTAACAGAAGGGGCAATGTCAGCTCTTATAAGAATATTGTGGAGACTCCTGGTCTTTCTAAATCCTATAGAAGGCTTTTCTGTACAGCTGGGAATGTCACCTACAATATGCCAATGTCTCAAAATGATTTTTTTAATTTGTTCAGCAAACAGGGAATATTCAAAAGCACAAAAAATATTGTTAGATCGAGACTGAATGGAAACTGGTTCAAAGAGGCTCTTACATGTTCTAGACTGTGCTCTTAAAGAGGCAGTTTGAATAACATGAGGGGGATAACCCCATTTTAAAAATTGGTTAGTGAGTTTATCATGTTCTATCTCATAATGTGTAGAAAATGGGCAGTTCCGCTTTACATAAAGGTATTGCCCATAAGGGAGATTATGCTTTAAATGTCTCACATGGTGAGAACTGAAATGTAAATATGAATTTCTGTCTGATGGTTTGTTGGAAACCTTAACTGCTGGATTGCCAGAACGTGTAATAAATACTGTGGTATCTAAAAAATTAATTTCAGAAGAGCTATATTGTGAAGTAAATTTTATAGTCGGATGTCTTTGATTGAGCCAATCCACGAATGCTTGAAATTTCATAATGTCCGTAAAAATAAGAAATAAATCATCAATAAATATCTTAAAGAGAATTATATAATAAAAAAAGGGATTGGTAGTGGGATTGAAAAGCCAGTCTGATTCAAATTTGGCCATGAAAAGATTGGCGACACTGGGGGCAAACACACTCTGCTGTTAGCCAAATTAAACCTGAATGCCCCTTGTTAAAGGAAAGAAATATACTAGAACTATTTCTTCAAGTTAGTGACAATGAATTGTCCCAAGTCAAGGAGAAAGTAGGCAACTAGCCCTCCCTCTGGATGTTTGATTATACTGCTGAATGCCTACAGCAAAGCCTGTGCAAATCCATATGTGAGCTTGGGCTGTGTACATGCAAGTAGGGCTTTGTACATGCAAGTTCCTAACTCTGAAAAAATCAGGGGCCCGATCATGTATACTAAACATTTATGTGTACAGATCACTGCACCTGTTGGATAAACACACAAATGTACATGGGAACTACTCCTCTTTGTGTTCATAGAGCACACATACTTTTGAACAACCAAACATTGCAAATGACGGGGAGGCTATTGTTTGTGAGTGATGACTAACCTCTTTTTCTAGGTCACTGCAAAGGATATCTTTGAAAACTGGTATTGGTATTTTAATTGTCTGTTGATTTCTTTGATTAATTTTGCATTTTAATGCATGTATTTAAAATGAACAAAGAGAGACTGGAAAAACATGCCCTGTACCAGGATAAGAATAGTGGGTTAATGCAAGCTCTCCTTAACCTGCAGAAAATTATCACTGTGAGAAATGAAACATTTCTGATTAGTACAGAGACTTTTAAGTCTGGAAACCAAACAAGAATCCCTACCTAAAAAGATAGTGTTTTTCAACAGTTATCTCACAATGAGTTTTGACATGCTTATTTTTACTGGAAGGAAAAGTACAGTCACTTCAGTGTCTGGGTGGAAGCTGTTAGTAAATGTTGACATTTTAATGATATCCGCTGAATATGATGTGGAATATGTGCCTGGAGTGAATAAATTAGCTTGATGCCAGAGACTACCCTCAGGAAAAGAAGAAACCATGTGGATTTTTTTTAAAAAAAATTAATGGTTCCTTGCTATTCCATTTAAAATGAAATTGCTGAGAAGAACATTACAGAACACTAATATTGCTTTACTATGGCCTATGTTTTACCTACAGTCTACCTACTTATTTTATCATTATTCTTAAACCAGGTTTGGTCAAGATGTTGAGTTGCGTTCTCACACACTAGTTCTGTCAAACCTGTTACATGTTGGCTGCGCTTTTCACAACTATTGACCATATGATACGGATCCCCTCTGATTGGTGCCTGGCCATTATTGGCTCAATGTACAAAAAAGGGGACAAATCTAACCCCTCTAATCACTGCCCAATTAGCTTGCTCAGTGTAGTGAGTAAGCTTTGTACCAGGCACTTGTGCTGGAGGTTTGGGGACTGGTTAGATGGAGAGAACATCATAGTCAAGGAACAAGCATGCTTTAGGCCCAATCACTCTACTCTGGATCAATGCCTGATTTTACATATCATCTGGCTATGAAATATAGTGCCGGGTCCCATGGGGCACTCTATGTGGCCCTTGTAGATAACAAAATGGCTTTTGATAGTATCATCCAGGATAGATTATGGGCTAAATTAGAGGCATCCTCAGTAGATCATAGACTACTCATCCTTACCCATATATTGCACAAAAACATTTTCCTGACTGTTAGACGTAGCCAATAGGGTCACCTATCTTGCAGGGTCCCTGTCAAGAGGGGAGTGAAGCAAGCCTGTATTCTGGCCCCTCTACTGTAATTTTTATATCAATTAAATGGTTTGAGCTCTGGTGAATCCAGATTTTCATCTGCCAGATTTAGCAAGCAGACAGATACCTGCCATTGTACACAGATAACATTGTTACCCAAAGAGGCAGTCTCCCATTTATTTGGGGAGATTAGCTTTACAGAGACAGAGTGAGAGGTGGGTAACTGGTTTCTCCACTAATGTTTATGGGGATCTTTCCCTTAGGGAACTCTCAAAATAAACAAGGCAGATGTTCACCCAGCAGGGTTTTTATTGAGAAAGAATAAAAGGCAAAAACACACATACAAACACAGTGCAAAACACACAACCTAGCTAAAAGGAAATCAGGGAGGAGAGGGAGAGAGTGATTTCAGAGAGGCAGTAGTTACCAGTCTAGATGAATGAGGTCCATGGAAGGAGCAATGAAATGACCAGCATTTCATGGAGAGGCAAGCCAGAGAAGACCACACACAATGGAGGGTGCAAGTTCTGGATCCAGGAACACACACACACACACTGCTATGGCTCAGGATGCTGGCAATTATAGGGAAAAAATGTTCCCTGGGGCTATGCTGATGTGCTTGCCCCAAAACAATGACTTGATTACTTTTGGGGGGGATGAAAAATAACTTGGGTGAAACTTTGATGAAATCGCCTGAGCCAGGCGATGTTAATGGTTCTTGACGATCCTTTAAGTACTGGACAGGGAAACTACCAGGTTTTTATGAATACTATTAAGAGTTACTAAACTGGGGTAAATTGGTAAGGGGGAAGTGAGGCTGGGCATGTGATGAGGTTAATCTAAGGTTTTAAGATATCAATTGCTACTGAAATTATGCATCTCCTCAGAGTGTAGAATGGGTCATTAGTCAGTCAGCTGCTTGTGACTCACCTTCAAAAATAAAGAAATATTTTCCCAGGCTTGTCTCTGACTGGCATCCATTTTGTGTCATGTTAGGCCAGACAGTGTATTATATTTATGATTTGTGTGGTGATATGTGTATTAACGGTGTTTATGACTCCATCTCTCTAAGCACTAAACAGCCCCTTTGTGGGAGGAGGGGTCTGGCTTCTAACAACACAGCCATTCTACCCTATTCAGATGTAGGTTTTAGAAGAGCTCTTTGGGATATTACTGCATACTACAAAGCAGAACTAGTAACAATAAATTTCCAAAAGACCAAGATTCTAATCTTCACCAGGAGATATGTTTAACATAGATGGCCACAACATAGAATAGGTTGTATTTACCTAGGTGTAGTGTTTCAGTTGATAGGTTTGTGGAGGGCTCAGATGACTCAGGTTACTGAAAGTATTCAAAGACTGGCATCAGCTAGTCTGAGATTTTTCTGCTCATAAGGGGGCTCATATATTTCCTATGTAATAAAAGTTTTCTAAGGTAAAGTAACACCTCAATTCCTGTACAGTTCACAAATCTGTTTACCAAAGACTTCTGTCCCTTAAAAGCAATTTAGTCTAAGTTCCTTAGATGCATATTTGGTGTTCCTTGCTGCGCACCAAATACAATTATTAGAATAGAATCAGGCCAGATGTCACTTGAAGCTCAAAACTGGTACCATATGTTTTTTGCTTTACCCGTCTGGATTAACCCCTTTAATTCTTTTAGATAGCTACTGCTCAGGTCGGATGGATGCGGTTGAGACTAAAATACAACTTTTGCGCTTCTCCTCCTTAGCAATATGCCATTTTGGGTTCATGGGAGCTAAAGAAATACTCAAACAATGAATCTGGGATATAGCTCTTCAAGCTGATCGAACTCAGGCACATCTCTGTCTTCCATTAGGTAATCATAGCCAAAATTTTGTGCCTGTGAACTATCTTCAAACTCTAGAACTCCCCATATACCACAGAGCTTTCACCTGAGCCTGACTTAATTGCCTGCTCTCAGCATTACTAGAAGGGAGATACTTACATCTATATATCTAATAGCCAAGTTGCCCCCTCTGTGCGGATATCTAAATCCGCACATCAGGGGCACTTGGGGGGCAGAGAGATTTTCTTGCACACTTGGAGCAGTCCCCAGGTGTGCAGAAAAATCTGAAAAGTTAAAAAAAATATATGGGGGATACTGTTGCAGTTGTGGGTGGTGGTAGAAGCCTTGGCAATCCAGGAGCTGTGGGGAATACCCTCACGAGTATTGCAGGTCGCCCTTCTTTTATTACATATTCTCCAAGTCTGTGTTACTGCCAGTTGAACACAGTGAAACAGTGGAACACGTGTTATTATACTATCCATTTTCCAGGGACATCAGTTTCACATATCTCACCCCTACTCTATCCATGTTTTCAGGAAGATCTGATAAATTCTATACACATCTCCTTACAGACCACTCCTATGAGACCACCTCTAAAGTGGCCAAATTCTGTGTTGAGGCTTTTTCTATAAGAAAGCAGTAATTCCAAACCTTTTAATAACGTTTTATGTATAATTAATTACTCCGCAATAAGGCTATGAATTTTTAATCTTTGTATATTAATTTTACATTTGTATGTAAACTGTGCTGTTAAATTGATGTTGGCTGATGTTTTGATTGTAATAAATGTTGATGATGAAATCTATTACCTTTGTCCCATTTGTTTTTGATCACCACTATCAGGTAGAGCTGGCAACGTCCAGGTGGGGCCTGGAGACCTCCTGGAATTGCAACTGATCTCCAGATGACAGAGATCATTGCCCCTGGATAAAATGGATGCTATGGAGGGTGCCTTATACCCTGCTGAGCCCCCCCCCCGAAAGTTGCCTTCCCTCAGTTCTACCCCCCAAATCTCCAGGAATTTCACAACTCAGAGTTAGCAGTCTTACCATCAGGAATTTCCTGACAGCAAGCTCCACTGAATAAACTAACTAGACCTGGACTGGGCTGCTGTCTTAATCACTGAATTTCCCAGTTTTATTTCAGAAGGATATTTCAGCAATGTTCCATGTAGGTAGCCTCTAGTATAGTGGCCTGTGCTCTAATGAGGTATTTTTCTTGCAACCGATAATTAATGGCATCACCATAAATATTAAATTAATTGTGTACAATGCACAATTAAGTGCACTAATTTACCAACGTGGCTATTTCATAAGTATTTTGTATCAAACACCTTGCAAATTGTAAGTGAAATTCTAGTTAATGACATTTTATATTCTAGTGATCTTAAGCTTTCAGGTTCTTCTCTTTTTAGCATCATTCATATAGCTGTGAAGGAGAAAAAACCTGTCAAATCAGCTGTCAATAAAGTACATTGCTTCAGTTTTCTTTCTTCTCCTAATCCTTCTTTAAGATTATGAACTCTCAGGTTTCTGTTGTGTGCTTCACATATCAACATCAGAATTGCTGCTTAAATTTGAAATCCGAAATATGGAAAACACAGTCCGCTTCTACCAGTTCCAAATTCTGATGACTATTCTAAAATTTGGCACTAGCAGTAAAGCCCGTTGTGAAAGCAATACAACGAGATCTAGAAAGAGGCTCTGGGGCAGTGCTCTGGCTTTGGGCAAACAGTGTCAATTTGCTGTGGTGACCTCAGCAGGGTATAATGACAGAGTCCACTGTTTTCTCCAGAGGAACTGATCTCTGCTACCTGAAGAGCAGTTGTAATTGTGTACAATCTGTGTGAATTGAATGTAATGCACATCATAGAGTCACACAAATCACAGAATGATGATTCTTAAAGTAGTACAATCCAAAATAGTCTACAAGCACAAGCCCTCCTAGTCCATAGAGAAAATACTGTCCAGTATACCCTGATGGTATCATGCATAATGTTAAGACCATTTCGAAGACAATCCTTCATCAAAGGGTATAGTGAGTCAAGGTAGGTACAATGACCATGCACAAATCAAAATATTATTTCATATTTAGTGGAGTCCAAGGCCACTTAGTGAATCCATAACTCAATGGTATCAAATTTAGCAGGCAAAAAGACTCTTGGGTACACCCTAGTAGGCACTGGTACCTCTATATAACTACAGAACATCATCAGTGGCCACTGGTAAAATATGGTTTAAACTCAGAAATATTTATTGTGTTTATATGCCTGGATTACTACTGGGAGGACATATAGGGCCATATATACAAAACAGATACTTTCTGTAGCTTAAGTTGGAACTGGACGTTATGGGACAATCATGCAGTTTCCATCCCTGTATTTGCTTTATGCTGCTAGTATCTGCAGAGAAGATTCAACAGGGTGATAAGAGGTGCTTAACCAAACTTCAGTTCACCAGTTCTACAGTCTTTCCACCCATAGGTGTTTCCCCCCTCCCCCTTTTCACTCCTGCCAACTCCAAGACTGGAAATAAATCCAGGTGTTGAAGGGAATTGCCTGGGAGAGGTAGCTGAGGATAATCAGCAGTGGGGGAAGAGTTTACATTCCCTCAATAGCCAGTTCTACAAAGCAACAATACCTTGCCAAGGTAACATGTTCTGCCTTAGCTGAACTCCCAAAAGCTAAAACATTCAGGCAGCCCTCATTTTGGCAGACTGATCGTTGTTGTTGTTGTTGTTGTTTTTAAAAAAACTTTTTCCTCTTCATCATGAGAGGAAGAGGAAAAAAGAGGGTAAAGAAAGTGAGCAAATGTGTAGGAGTGAAAGTTTTTTAGTTCTGTCAGCCTTGACAGAATCCCTTTATATAATTTAGATCGCTATTAAAATGAACATCCAGATTCTTTGGACCTCTGTGGCATCTGTGTGTATTGTAATACATTGGCTTATATTACCAAATGATATGTTTTTATGTGTGTGTGTTTTTAGTTAATCTGAAATAACAACTAGGATTGCCAAGTATTGTAAGGTCCCTATGGAGAGTTTATTTAAATTGGAATGAGAACTTTTCCTAATTATCATCACTTTTCACAGAAATAGTACCCTTCAGTGATAACTGCTCTCAAAAAAGGGACAAACATGGATGTTATGGTAGCATATTCTAACATGTATGACTACCTGGGCACATGAAAGCTCACACCTTGAATAAAACTTTGTTGGTCTTAAAGATGCCACTGGACTCTAACTTTGTTCTACCTGGGTACAAAGTAATTTAAGATGTCCGTACAAGGTATTTTACTCAGGCACAAAACATTCACTATTTGCTAATTGCAAGGATCATGTTATTTGAATGTTGACATTTTTAATTAGAGTTTATAAATGGGGCAATTTCTTTGGATTAAAAAGGAATGGCTCTGGCTTTAGAAAGACAGACAGTGTCCTCTAGTGGAGGAAAGGAGATGTGGCAATGGCTAGAAAATGCCCAGCACTTCACTAATTAGTGTTGAGACCAAATGCTGTCATTGCTGATGCTATTGGCTGTCTTCTAGATAATATGTTCTGCTGCTGCAAGGTCCTCCTTACATTCTGTTTGCTTTGAAACCAGGACACATAACAAGAATGACTCCCATTTTAGACAGCAGAGATGTTTTGATTAATTTCAAAGAGCTTCTGCCTGAATCCAATTAGTTAGAGCTGAAAGTACATCTTTTACCAGAAGAACCTTGTACAGTTATTTTGTCCTGTTCATTCCGATTTGCACAGAAAATACACTAACTCAAAATAGCTTATTTATGTGCAGAAACATCTTTATATTTAAGTTTCATTATTATTTATGTACTCAGGTAAACACTGATATTGTCAAAGAAACAGAAGTCTTTAATATCTGTCTCTTTTTTATATTTCAGAAATCTGTATTTGCTTCTAAAAAGCAGGATCATTTAAATAATGGCTGATCTTGTTTTAAGATATTAGTAAGTAAGATTAGGAAGAAGATAATGTAGATCAAAGTAGTATCTTGAGATTTCATGCCATGATTCAGCAAATAAAATAGAGGAAGACAAGAGGAGGAAAAATTGAATACCCTTGTTAGCAAATGTAAGTTAAGCTCTTTTAAAGAAAGGATATATAAAATTGTAATAACAGTGCATCTACAAGAAATAAAAAATGACTTCACAGGAGCTGTAATGTGCCCAGACATTGTCCAAATTGCATCATTTTAGACCACATGTTTAAAGCTTAAGTCAAAAATGCATTTATAAAAGGAATACTTGCTTAAGGCTGTGTCTGAATTACCTACCATTTGCAAAGATGAGGTTGTTTTATAAGATGACTAATGTATAAAGGATCAAATCTGCTAGAGTTCTTAGCTCTGCATGGCAGGAAGAAACTAAAAGGTTATCTGACCCAACACACAGCATAGAGGCAGGTTCCCAATAACCAGCTATTCTTGGGTCATTATTCTCTGTCACCTAGAGTAAAATCTGTCCATAGCTGCAGCAAACCAACTTGAATAAAGGGCAAAGAAAATGTACAGATATGTGACAATGCATTTTTCATACTGAGTTTTTTTAAGGAAATAATATATCCACATACTTTCATGTGTTTAGCAAATGCTTCCTTTGTTGCATCCACACATTTGAGTGCCACAGTCATCTGGCAGCTGCAACATGGATGTGGTTTCCAAGCATGTGTTCACATTGCAAAATGGACTCTCATTTTTGTCAGTTATCTGCTTTCATCTTTTCTTACCTCTGTGTCTGAAAAAAGCCCAAGTGAACTATTCTGCATCTTTCAGGGAAAGATGGATGATAATTTGAATAATAATTTGAATTCTCAGGCATGTTGAGCTGAGGGAAATACCTTACCAAATGCACAAAAAAGGCTATGTCTGCACTAACACTCCTGGGGGGTGGCTTTGGATCAGACATGCTGATATGTAGATGATTCCCGTAGTCTTTACATTGCAGACAGCTATGTTTGCCATGTTGCACTGAGATAGGAACATTGCCCCCCCCCCCAGATTTAAGAAAGAGCCAGACAACCACAGGTTTGGAAACCACTTTATTTAATTTTAACATCATAACAGCAAGGGCAAACAATAAACAGTGGCATGGTCAAGGCCTGGGGTCCATAACCCCACCCTGGCCATACAGTGGGCAAACCACCCTGCCCCTGGGTGGAGCCAACCGTAATTGGCTCACACCCGGCTGGCACAGCAACAGGATGTGCCATGAAGATCCCTCCAACACAACTGCACAGCCTGCATGGAGGATCTGCCCTGGAAATCCCTAAGGCACTCTGTCATCCTCATCCCTGGCCGCGCAGCAGCAGGGATGATTCTGTCAGACACCTGCACCCCCACAGGGTTGCTGATTGGTGCTTACCAAGCTACATAAACTCCCTCCAAAGACATAACACAGCCCAAACTATAAAGTGACAAACTTATCATATGGCACCACCCCTGCCAATTCCACAATCCACTGAGCACAGCACAGGATAGGCAAAAAACATCCCTTCTCAGCAGCCAATCAGAAAAGAGGTAAAAAATTCCTACCTGGCCCCCATCAACAGGGCGACCAGCCAAAAGCCTGTGCTACAGATAGGGCGGGTAGATGGGCTGAGCACGAGGCACAGACTGAGAATGAAGGGCATAGCCAGCCATTAAGGAGGCACCAACTCCGCCCCCAACTAAGGACCCAGCTGCTTACTGCAGCCCAGCCTCTTCTCCTCACGAGGAGGCAAAGGCGGCCCTCCTGCAGCACACTGCCAGCGACTACAGATAGTGCCCAATTCTGGGGTTGTACTGCACTACACCATTCTCAGCCGGAGATACAATGATTACTATAATAACTGAGAGGGAATTATGTACATTTTAAGGGGGGGGAATCAACAAAATGTAATTATCTATTGATGACCTTGGAAACTGAGGTGAACCATTTGGATGATGAGTATAAGGAAGAATGGAGAACCCCAGTTCAACTTTAGAGGGCAAGATTAAAGAATATAAATATTTCCTCCGGAGAAAATCCTACTTGAAGACTGTTCTGCATGTAAAGAAAGTACGTGTCAGAACAAAGAACGACTGCCTAAAGTTTACAATTGTATACAATTCTATTAGGGATGGGTATGAACTGTGAAAATGTGAACCATGGACCAAACTAGTTTACTCAGTTCGTGGCCCCACAAACCCCATTGAAAGGGACCACAGTCCTTTTCAACGGGGTTTGTAGATAGCCCGAAAAACAGCCAAATTTAAAGTTTTTAAAGTTTAAATGGACTGCAGAAGACAGTGCCAAACAGCTGATGGGTGGGGAGCACCTCCCTGCCCATCAGCTGTTCAGGGCTGTCTTCCAAAACAGCCTGCAGAAGACTGCAGAAGACAGCACAAAACAACTGTGTGGTGGGAAGTGCCCCCCTGCTGCGCAGCTCTTTCAAGGCTATCTTCTGCAGTTTAAAGGGCTGCAGAAGAAGAGAAAAAGAAGAGAAGAGATTGGATTTATATCCCACCCTTCGATACCCAAAGGAGTCTCAGAGCGGCTTACAATCTCCTTTCCCTTAGCCTCCCCACAACAGACACCCTGTGATGTAGGTGGGGCTGAGTTTTTTTGAGAACTGCTTTTGAGAGAATAGCTCTGAAAGAACTTGTAACTGACCGAAGGTCACACCAGCAGTTGCATGTGAAGGAGTGGGGAATCAAACCCAGTTGTCCCAGATCAGAGTCTGCGCTCCTGACCACTACACCACTGCCCCATGCACAAACCACAAACAGCACAAACCTGCTCTGAAAGTTCATGGAAGTTCTTGAGAGCAGACCCATCATGAACTTCTGTTTAGGAATCACAAACAGGGCAAAATTTATCATGAATTTTGCTTTGCGATTCGGTCCATGCCCATTACACACACACACACACACACACAATTATGTGGTCACCAGCCTGTCTGTGTGAATTTTAAGTTGATGCCCTAGAATCATAGAGTTGGAAGAGACCTCCAAGGTAATCTAGTCCAACCCCCTGCACAATGCAGGAAATTCACAAATACTTCCCCCACACACCCCTCCAGTGACCCCTGTTCTATGCTCAGAAGATGATGAAAAACCTCCAGGATCCCTGGCAAAACTGGCTTGGAGAAAAATTGTCTCCTCATCAGAAGCAATTGCTATTAATCAGTAGACTTGCAGTGAGTAAATACATGCTCAGGATCAAAAAAACAGGCAAGCACTTTTCCTAAATTAAGGAAAAACTAAAATCCCCCATTTCTTTTGCCATTACTTAGAGTGACTAACAAGGTCATTGTAACAATATAAGCTAATAAGGAAGACCCTTCCTAGGATCTTCTAACCATATTACTGACCTTCCAAACAGTTTGTTACAAAACTCAATCAAGCTGGAAAATATAGATTATAAGGCAGCCACAACCTCCAAATTAATTTACAGACGAACACCTGGCATATTAATGGCCCTTGCTCAGCAGTAATCTGTACAGTATTGCTGGGAGATGGTGCTTCTTTCTTTAATTTATTTCCCATGTGTAAATATTTTATGTTGAACAGAAACTTTGGATTCTGTGTTTTAAAATATGCTTAAATATTTCATTCAGGAGGGAAAGTCCCTAAGAATTTAATGAGAAGAGAGTCCTCTTTTGGGGGGTTGCCTTTTTGACATTTCATCTCCCTTTCTCTGCTCATTCAGTACAGTTATCTTTCCTCCCCCCAAAAAAATCAACATATACACATTAATGTGTGCCTGTAAGTGGCTGATGGGACCCTATAGGGTGAGAATATCATCTCTATGGTCTTTTATGTGTTTCTTGGCTAAGAGCCAAAAGACTGTAGACTCATTAGATCTTATGAACTGAAAGAAGTCCAGAGAAATTTAGCAAGACTGGTGGCATTGGACAACCTTCTGAGGCATGCTAATTACCAAAATGAACTTCATCTACGGATGTTTGCCAAGTAAAATTTAGTAATAACTTCATATGCAGGATTTGGGGAGGGAGGATTTTACTGTGATGGCTTAATTTCTGGTAGGACATTACTGGTTAGGAATGCAAATCTATTTTTTCTCCAGTTCTGGAATGTTATGTTCAATGAGGAATCTATTCAAGAGTCTGGGGCAGCTGCTTATAAAGATAATGAAGAAGATAATGGCACCAATGTTGCACAGAATATAGTCTTCCCTCTAATCTAAAGACCCCATAAGTTTCAAGTAGGTCCACCCTAAGTTTCAAACCGGTCCCCATGGTCAGGGACAGAGGGTGGTGCTGGAGAGGAATGGCTCTAGACACCCATTAATGTGCAGGGTCCCTCAGGGTCACTCCTCTGTCTGATGTGATTTAATATATATGTGCCCCCTCGCCCAGCTGGCGTGGAGTTTTGGCCTTGGGTGTCACCAGTATGTTGAAGACACTGAGCTGTACCTGATATTGAATGGCCACCCAGTTGCCACCCCACAAAACTTGGCCGCGGGCCCGGAGGCAGTGGTGGGGTGGTTAAAAAGGAGCATGTTGAGACTGAATCCAACTAAGACGGAGGTTCTGTGGCTGGGGGGGTGCTTTGGGGCTGGGGCTTAGACATGCCACTCTTGACAGGGTGCCACTGACACAGTACATCAAGAGTTTGGGCATGATCTTAGATGCCACCTTGAATATGGAGGCCCAAGTAACACAAATTTCCAGGCTGGCATTTTTTCACCTGTGGCTAGCTTGGCAATTGGCCCCTTTCCTGTTATTCCCTGACCTAGCCATGGTAATCCATGCAACAGTTACTTCCAGGCTAGACTACTGTAACTCACTTTATGCTGGCCTGCCTTTGAGACTGACACAGAAGCGCCAGCTGATCCAAAATACAGCAGTGCGAGCTCTGACAGGAATGTCACTGATGGCACATATACAACCTGTGCTATGCCAGCTACACTGGGTCCCAGTGAAGTGCCAAGTCAAGTTCAAGGTTTTGGTACTGACCTTTAAGGCCTTGAGTGGTCAGGGACTGATGTATCTATGGGACCACCAGTGGTGGCAGTAGATACACTGGAGAGCCACACTGGAGCAAGCAAGTAGTGACACAGCCAGGAAGCCTCCTGCAGCAATCAGTTCCCAACTACCAGAAAGATAACTGGGTTGAACTGAACACCAGGCACTGAAGGTCATACAGAGATAATAGAAACATAGAAGACACCGCAGAAATGAAATTTAACATTCCAGAGTCACCCCACTCCCATGGCAGCCAGGGCTTGAGAAAGACCTAGCTGACACTAGGCCTGGTGGCAACCATGCAGCCTGGGAGCCCAGTGGGGTATGTTGCTGGCAGCATTGAGGCCCCCGAGTTGCACTGGGCCTGGCACAAAAGTGGCTGGGGGGAAGTTTCGGCTGGCTTGCTTGGAGCAGCTCCAGGCGAACCAGCAGAGACTGCCCCCCGCTGCTCTCAGTGGCTCAGCCAGAGCAGCTCTGAGCAAGCTAGCACAGTCTCCCCCCCCAACTCTCCAGTGAGCTGTGGAGAACTGGGGGAGGGGAGACTGTTCTGGCTTATTCAGAGCTGTTCCAGGCAAGCCACAGAGAGCAGCAGGGAGGCAGTCTCTGCTGGCTCACTCAGAGCTGCTCTGGGCAAGCCTCCTGGGGCTCCACACTGGGCTCAGTGAGGGACTGGGGGGCAGATAGGATGCCCCCACAAGTCTGGTGGACCCCCACTTTTAATATCTAGTTCCTTTGTGATACATCTGACTATAAATATTAGCTTATCATTCCCATTGTTCTCTGTGGTGGGCCTGACTTTGCAAGTTGTCATATGGTTGATTGTCTGCAAGAGCTTAGGGAATACAGTCTGGCCTGTGAAGTATTATGGGAAATGTACTTTACAAGGCTTAAGGATTAACCTGGTATAAACATATTTTATATAAAGTTTAATGTTAATTGCGGATTTATTGAGTTTTGGGTGTTGAAGAGGCCTGTATATGAATTCTTTGTTCTAATCTGAAAAACTGCAGCTTTAATGGAAGCTTTATTAGAAATTAGTAAAAACCCCTCCCTATTTGATTTCAAAAAGATTTGTGGTCAAGGTGTGCCTCAATAGCACACCTTCTCTTCCCCTTAAGCTCTAGCATGTCCTTGGGCTTGCCCAGTGTTCTGCAGAGCCTTACCAGTGAATTTTGCGAGTGTAAATTCAGCTCTCTCTGAGCTTTGCACCTAGGATTTTGTCTAAAAATATATTAAATCTAAAGTTATATTCTACATATTACTGGAGTCTAATTTTGTATTTTTTTTATATAAAAAAAAAATTCCAAGTACTACAAGCTATACAAATTTGTATGAGTTAAGCAACACCTCTAGAAATAATTCATTTTACTTCAAGGATCTTTTATTAAAAGAGTGGGTTTTTGGACTGTAGCTTGCTCTAGATCATTTTCTCTCTTGCAGAATATGTGTCCAACAATGGTGTGAAATAAACACTGCATCTATAACATTTTATTTTAAGACAAGCTTTTAAGTAATACTTTCTTTGATTTGCCTGGAAAACTATTACTTAGCAGTTGATCTTAACTTGAAACATTTTTGCAAGTTTTGCAATAACATCTTTTCATTATTAATTCTTTTCAACAGGCCATTCTGCTAATCTAACCTGCCGAGCATTCTTTGGATACAGCGGAGAAGTCAGTCCTTTAATGTACTGGATGAAAGGCGAAAAGTTTATTGAGGATTTGGATGAAAGTCGGGTTTGGGAAAGTGATATTAGGTAAAAAAAAATCTATACATTTTGTCAAGACTAATCTCTAGTTCTCTGTAGAAAGTAAAGCACTATATAAAGGGAACAACAGAAATTCATTACTAGAATGTGCCTTGAAACACTATATGGCTGCTTTGCCTCTATCACTACTGGAGTGTATGCATGTAGAGCTGCATCAGAAAGTTATTATTTTGTACATGCAAACATATCTCTGCAGTCACAAGTTTTGTAATTTTCTTTTAGTTGAAGGTTGGAGATTCCTAGGCTATTCAAATCCATATAGAGATTTAAATTACTCAAACAAATACTGAACAAAATCACAATAAGTTGCTCAGCTAATGGTAACATGTTCCTCTGGTGTAAGAGCTCATCTTGCAAGCTCAGGGGGAAGAGAGGACAATGCAGCAAAATAAACACACACATACACAATTCTTGGTAAGAACAGGGCCACAGCTTTTTTGTTGGATACAGCCAAAGGTGCATTGGCGCAGCATGGGGACGGATCCAGTATCGGGTGACCCACCTGCTGCCCAATAACCAACCTCCCCCATGCCACCTGCTGGGGGATGACAATGCAGAGTGGCAAGACTCTGGATCCATGTGGGCACTGGGCGCTGCATGGTCCCCTTGCCACCTAGTGGTGGATGCCAGCCAGCCACCCCCCACCTGGGCATGCAGTTTGATTGGCTTCACCCCTGAGACCCCTTAAGGGAGTCCCCAAACTGGGGGAGGCAGAAACTCTGATCTGGTCTCCCCTAAAAAAGGATCCATCCCAATGCTCAAATCTCCCAAGCTGTGATGAAAGGAATAAAATACAAGACCCATAACAACCAAAACACTAAGGGTGGGTGGGAGAGTGGGTGGGTGGGGAAAACCACTGGGAAGAGGCCGGCCAGCCCAGCCCACCCCATTTGCCCTGCTGGATGTTCTTCTTACTGCCTTTCCCCAATCAGCAAGTGGTGGCACTCAGGTGAGTCTGCACCATGCTTCTGGCAGAAGACTTCATGCCTCAGAGGAAGTATTCTGGCTAGAGAAATACAACACTATTAGCTGATACAATGCTAAATATTTACTGCAAACTACAGGCATTGCCCAGTCATATTGAACAGGCAGCCACATGTGCCGAAATAGTAATAATATTTATGTATTTATGCCATGCTTCTCCTACCCAGTCTCCAAACTTCTGCTTCCTCTCTTAGCCAAGGACCTTGACTAAGACACTTCTACATCAAAAAGAAAAGTAATGGACTATCAAGGATTTGATGGGGGGGGGCTTTTTAGAAGACCACTACCTCAATGGCAGAGGAACAATACCAACAGATTTTCTTCTATTCCCTTTAGCAATGTCCTCAGATACTGACACTTTCTCTCCAAAAATTATTTTTGCTCTCAGGGGTTCCACTGTTCAGGCTCCCCACCTCAACTGCTGGTTGGGAGAAAGGGGTAAAAAAAAAAATTCACACACAAATGCCAGAGAAACATTTTTAAAAGATACCCACTATCAATCTCTCTCTTATTCTCTCAAGCACATACACATACCCATACAGTGGCATGGTGTGCATCAAGGACATATAATACATAAACCTAGGGCTCTTTTTGTAGAAAAAGCCCAGCAGGAACTCATTAGCATAATAGGCCACACCCAACACCAGAAACTCATTAACATATTAGGCCACACCCCTCCAGCACAGCTCATTAGGATGCACCCCCATGTTACCAGAAGTGTGGTTATCCAGCCACACCCACCTTTTGCTTGTTATTCTGTTTACCTCGTTTGTTGTCAAAACCCAGGGCTTTTTTTTGTAGCAGGAACTCCTTTGCATGTTAGGCCGCACACCCCTAATAAAGCCAATCCTAATGGATTTCTGCTGTTGGGTGTGGCCTATTATGCTAATGAGTTCCTGCTGGGCGTGGCCAACTTGGGGACCAGCCGGAACTCCGTTCCTGTGCGTTCCTGCCCAAAAATAGCCCTGCATAAACCTTTGCTTAATTTAAGAGGTGATAGATTGGTCAGTGACTCGATCCAATACCTCTTAGGAATCCTATGTAAACCACCTTAAAGTTTATAACAGAAGAAAATCAAAATATAAGTGTAATAGCCATAACACATTCAGAGCACAGAGAGAACAGTTTTCTAGCAGAGGAATGTTGTTGTTAAGGAATTCCTTGTTAAAAAAAAAAGGATGAAAAGTCTGTCAGAGGAAAGTGATAGGTTTGAGGCTAAGACATTGGATGCAAAAGAATGAAATGGTAGAATCCTCCACTCTAAAGGAATGGGGGAGGGCACAGGTGCAATGTCTTTGCACTTGTGCACAATGTCACTGCCAGCAAAAATTAGAAGTAATGTCATGATGTTGGTGCTGGTGTTCCAGGATTCACCCCAAACTCTACAGTTTAACCCCTCCCCTTTCCCCATATTTCTCCATCGACATTGGAATCACTGTTGGGGAACTGATGTAAGGATTCTGGGATTTAATATTCTTTCCTATTAAAAAAATATATCTGAAAATAGAAAACCAGCACAGCAGGGAGAATACTTCTACCTTTTCTGTGCTCGTTTTCAATTGGCAGGACATTTTTAACATAAGTGAGATTTCCAAAATGTGCAATCAGAAGAGGTATGTACAAATCTACCAGCATTTTATTCCCACCTCATTCTCATCCCTATGTAGAGTGGAGACCTAAAGGACTACAGGTAAATAATGATTCTAAATTGTGATTAAACAGTAGGATTGAGTTATGAGTACATGAGAGAAGGTGTCATTAATAAGGGAGGGCAGAGGAAAGAGTTTCTTGGTATGGTTAATCTTCCGTCATTAACCATGTGGCCAACAGCTTCAGCTCTGCAACACCTTGCTCCAATCCTTGCTTTCTATCAATGATTATTGCCCTTTCCATAATCTGGATATGTATTTTAATTTGTGCACACATGCTGAAGTGTAAACATGTATTAACTAAGCATGCAGCAGCCCAACAAATTATTCCTTCTCCAAAACTGCTCCAAAACTGCTTAAAAACTGCTTTTAAAAAAAAACTAAAAGGAGAGCTTAGCTGAAAACAGCCCTACAGTAGTAAGGGGAATGGTGGCTACAGGGGTGTGAGTCAAGTAAAATGGACCCACTGTGAACAAGACCTGGAAAAATGTGCACCTTCTTGTCCACATGGCATGCAAATGCACATTGACTTAAATCCTTCCAGAAAGATCATACCAAACCACATTCATGAAACTTAGCATAAAAACCAGGAGGAAACAAGGAAGCAAGATGAACAAAGGAAAATGTCATCTGGCATGCTCCTGAAAACAGTGTTGCAGTATGGAAGCCAAGTTGGACCAAATATTCAAGTGAAAGCAAACTTAATCCTTTCTGTTCCCTCCAAAAGCTTCTGAGTAAATTTAACATTGGATAAGAAGACATGTAACTGCTTAAAAAGGAAGCAGAGGGTGGGAATAAATATACAACTTCTGAGTTGGAGAGAGATGAGCAATGGAATCTCTAGGTATCTGTATTGGGCAGCAAAGATTGCAGATAACACCAAATTGTTTAGGATGTTGAAAACATATGGGTTGGTGAGGAGTTCCACAAGGATTTCTCCAAACTGGAGAACAGGCAAAGAAATGGCAGATGATAATCAATGTAAGGAAGTGCAGGTCAAACAATTCATAATTATTCGTAATTATTTTATATGTTTACTGATGGCATCTGAAATGGTTGTGACAGATTTTTTAAAAAAGACCCTGAGATTGTGGTGGATAGCTCACTGAGAATGTCGACTCATCATGCAGTGGCAATCAAAATGGCAAATTCCATGCTAGGGTTAATTCAAAGGGGTCAATAATAAAATTGCCTTAGCAATGTCACATGAAAAGCTGCCTAATACTGACTCAGCCCATTCATCTGTCAAGGCCAGTATAATCTATGATGGCAGTGGTTCTCCTGGGTATTAAGTAGAAGTTTATTATATTACTTACTACCTGGCGTTTTTAACTGGAAATGATGGGGATGGAACCTGGGAACTTTGACATGCCAAGCAGATGCACTGAGCCATGGTCTTTCCCTGGATCCTTATATGAGCCTGTGATGTAGCCACATTTGGTCAGTCCTGGTCATTGCATCTCAAAAAGGATATTAAAGTGCTGGAAAAATGTTGAAAAGGGCAGTCAAATGGGAGTACCTGTCCTCTGTCAGGGCTAGAACATTTGGGACTTTTTAGTTTAGAAAATGGCAACTGAATGGTGACACAATAGAGGTTTTCAGAATTATGCATGACATAGAGAAAGTGGATAGACAGAAACATTTCTCCCTGCTCTAGATTAGAACTTGCTGTTACACTGTGATTAGAAGTAGATTAATGATAGGATGTACTCCTTTCCACAATGACTAGTTAACTTGTAGAACTCAGTACCACAAGATATGGCGATGACTACTATTTTAGAAGATTTCAGAAGGGGGTCGGACAAATTTAGGGACAATAAGTCTATCATTAGTTATGAACCATATTAGCCAAATTAACCAAATTGGACTTTTGTACTCAGAGGCATTCAGTAACTGACAGATGCTGAGGAGCAGTCAGAAGGTGATGGCCATAGTTTGCAGTTGCTGCTAGTAGGTTTCCCTGTCATATCTGACTAGCCACTGTTTGAACCAGGAGTAACTGACCATTGGACTGATTCAGAATGGCTACATTTATGATCTTATGTAAGAGGATAATTGTCTAGGGAGGAGTCAGAGAGGGGAAAGGAAGCTGAAAGAGTATGATAAAAAACAGAGAAATATTTATTATAGATCAGGAGTTTATTTTCTTGAAATAGGCAGCTAATTCTATGGGTGCAGGCCATGAGTATTTTAGACAGAGTAAAATGATGGAGAAAATCTGTTCTGAAATATATGTAACTACAGGTAAGCAGAATTAAAATTATTATATTTGACAAGAACAAAATATGTAATCTACAGTTTCACCCCAAATATGCATTCATTTTATTCCACTCCACTGTATTTCATTTTATTTCACTTCAATGTACTAAATTTTATGAATAGCTGGCATTTTGTATTGCTTATCTAAAGTTCTTCTGGAAATATTTGGCTGGAGACTTTGAGCTTTTAAAAGTTTAAAAGAGATTGCGCATTTTAGTTTGATCATTTTATGCCTCCTTAGGGAGGACCCTGAAGTATTTTTTTTTCTTTTTTTTTTCTTGAGTAATGATGACAGTGTAAAGACATGTCTTCTTTACTTTTCTGCTTGCAATGGCTAAGGCAGAACAAGAACTGGTGGGTCATCTCCATGTGTTTACACTCAAAGTGCTTACTTTCATCCTCCAATGATGTAGGAGAACATTAGCAATGAAATTGAAGTTCTCTTTTGGAATTATGTGTATGGAGAAACAGCAAACTTTATTAATAATTTTTTGTCTTATTTTTTCATAATATTCTTCTGTAAAATTTGAGAAATAGTAATTATATCATTCAGTCACGATACAGGATATTTGAATATAGCAAGAGATTCAGAGTTTTAGCATGCCAGTCAAATGTACCAAGTTTATACATTAGATTTGTGTGTGTGTATTTGATAGATAGCTAGATCTCTATCCTTATGTCATGTGCAAATCTATTATGAAAAAGGGCATCCATTTTTAATGTTAGCATCAAGAAATAATCATTTTCTCCAAACTTCTTCTGTACTCCATAGTTTCAATAAGCCCTTTAAAACTTTTAAAAGAGCATGTAAACCTTTGCCAACATTTTGTGCACAACCCCAATATCTTATCAGGATGTGCTTAACGCCAGCAAATTAATTGCAGCCCTTATTAGCATCTACAAAACTAAACCTCCTCATTAATAATAAGGAAGAAAAGGGCATTATATAACTTAATTAAGATTTAAAGTACACTGTAGTCAATTTGAAACCAGAACGTTTCTATTTGTGAGAAACATCACATCAGGATTATCTTTTGCTTTGATATTCTGTAAATAACTTTGCATATGAATAATTTGATTTTTTTTGCACCAGAGTTCTTAAGGAACATCTTGGAGAACAAGAAGTTTCCATCTCATTAATCCTTGATTCAGTGGAAGAAGGAGACCTCGGAAATTACTCATGTTACGTTGAAAATGGATATGGCCGCAGACACGCCACGGTTATTCTACTTAAAAGGGGTGAATTTATTTTTTTAATGCAGATGATTTGCACTATGATAAGTTTATATTTTATAAAGCTATCTTCTGATTTATTCCCTAGTGCTCTGATTCTTGGTACATGGAGAGCAAATATTAATTATTCTTTCCTGCTGTCGGGTATCAGGATTTTAATGAAATAAATAAGGGGGGGGACAACATTAAAAATGGCTGTGTGTTGAAAAAATATAGTTGAATATACTGTTTAATAATGTACATATAGAAGATGCCTTTAATAACTGGGGAATATGGGAACTAATAAAAAGTTACTAGGGCTAGCTGGCAGGAAACTATTGATGATAAGAGTTTAATCATTTTTTGCAAGAAATAAGCCTAAATAATACAATAGCAAGGTTCAATCCTATCGCAGAAGGGAGACTGAGTAAACTTGCTGTGCAGTGAATTCCAGATTTCTGGGGTTCTTGTTCTGTGTTTAACATTTTTGCTTCATAGCCAATCATAGCCAACCAGATCTGGCTGATAGTGAGAGAGACACACACAGATAGAAAGAGAGACAATGTGTGGGGGAAGAGGGGAGGAAGCAACAGTAGAACTGGAGCTGGGATTGAGGAGGATTCATTGCTGCCACTCACCCATCAATGCTGTTTTTCCTGCAGTATGAATAGCTAAATAGCAGGGGGAAGATTTAAAAGGACATTTGAGCCTGTAACTGCAAATCTTTGCAAGTGGGAGAGAAGGATAATTCTCACCCCAACCTCTGTAGCTGCAGGCTCTGCTATCCTTTAAAAATATTTTCTCTGGCTTCTAATTGCTTTTCCCTCCCCCCACCAGCTTGGGCATTGCTTCTTCCCACTGTTTCTCTCTTCTGACTGACTAGAAGGTAGAGGGAAATGATAAAAGGACAGCTGAGGCATCATTAGTGGATAGGTAGGCACAGTGACTGAGCGGTAGGGGGCAGGGGGAGAGAAGGTGGGATTTCCTCCAACCAGTGCCAGTTTGTACACACCACCTTTAAAAATGTTCCTTAGCAACTATGACAGACAAATAAACTGCCAAAGACAGCTGTGGTGCTGTGAGTGAATGTGGATTTATCTCAGGTAGAAGAAGACTGGAGCCCTGCAACCACACAATTCTCTAGGGCAAGGTGAGAGACTGAAAAAGCAAAGGTGCTTCAGGCTGATTCATTGATTAACCGATGGCCATTTAAACAGCTGCTTTTGGCAAGGGCACTCCGAAGGAGAGTGGTACAGGACACCTGTAGCACCTCGAGGCCTGCAGTACCCAGTAAGGCAATCTTTGAAATCTCACCTCACATAAACAAAGCGATGGTAATTCCCAGGCAAACTCCTCTTTGAAGCCTACTTCAGTCAGTTGGCTGATTATGCACAAGGGAATTGAGCAAGGCTAGATGGCTCTCTTTCCAGTGTTCAATAAAGAAAAAGGGGGAAACAAAGGGGGAAGTGGGCTCCAACTGTCACTCCCTTCCCTTCACAGAAGGCTGTCACAGAGCTGACTCCTCCCTTAAGAGGGCATTGAATTGAAAGGATCTCTGCCTTTTTTTGTCAGAAGCAACAATCCCTCATCAGAACCATGCAGAACAATACAAAGCCAAAAGTACCTCACAGAAGAGGATGCCCTGCCAAAATGAGAAAATCCAAAAAGCTAGCAAATTGGTTACTGCAAGAAAGCCATTTAAACAGTAACCAACAATACTATGAAAAATACATTAATTTTAAAAATGCAGAAAAATGTGTTCATACACAGCCAACAGAAAAAAGGAAAATATGGATATTGACATTTTGACACATCATGCCAACAGTGCAGCTGGAGAACACAACATACCTTTATATATGGAAAAACAAAATACAGAACACATTATTACTTATTATACAGAACACATTATTATAAAAACCTAGTAGGGGGTTGAACATTTTATGAGAAGTCGAACAGGGAGTTAGCTCTGAAGACTGCAGAGATCCCTGGTCTGGTGTGGTTAAAAACTGCCTTTAGAGACCTTAAGAGTAAGTTTAAAACTCAAGATGAGTACTGGTGTTTCAAGAGAAGGGGTTTGGGTACTGGTAAGAGTGTACCAGCCTTCTGGAAAACAAAAGAGTATATTCAAAGAAAGTGTACTGGAGTTTTTGAGGAAACACTGGAACAAAAGCATCTCAACATAAAGATTTAAGTAACTGTGGCTCTGATCACACCACCAAGGAACTGTGGGTGGGAAGCGAGGCTGTTTGCCCCGGGGCGAACTGACGTGCGTTTGGGCGATCAGATTTCCGCCTGCCTTCCCCACAGTTCCGCATAATACTTACCTTTTCCTGGTGGTTTTTTGCGCTTCTCCTGCGGCGCAACGAGATGTCCCACCAACAACTCCGGGATGCCAGACAGATGTGTCTGTCTGATCGCGTCCCTTTAATCCGCGGGGGAATTGTTTGCCTGCCACAGCTTCTGCTCCATATGATCACAGCCTGTGAATAGCTTAAGAAAGTCTCATTAGCCTGAAACATTAAAAAAACTAAAGTATCTGCATGTACTGATTTTACCTCAGAAATTTTCAACCCCTGATTTTAACTGACCTTTCCCCTCTATGTTAAAATATTTTGTTGTTTTTGAACTTCAGAATGCCCCAAGTGCCATTTAAGTTGTTAAAGCTGGCTCCTGATCCTCCCCTCAGGTTCCTAGGCCGAGCCAACAGCCATAAGATCCTACTGTGACAGGGTGGGACAGTCAAAGTTTTTCAGCAAAGAGGAAAACACATTACTAGGGCAGCTCAGTCAGTAAAGGGAAAGAAAAACAGGCGAAAAATCTTGCCTCTGAGGGAGGGAAGTGGACGGGTGCTGTCATACTTCCATTGTTATATTTTTATGGGATTTCATGGGATTTAAATGCAAGCAAGCAGGTTTATAAATTCAGTTTATAAATATAATAGTTCTTAATAATGCAATAAAATTTAATAATAAATGAAGATGAAACCTACATTCAGTGGCATACTTGAAATATGAGGCTTTCTCTCATCATGGAACTAACCTCCTGCAGTCTTCTTTAATTACACAGTAACTTGGAATTGCAAAGTAGCCTTTAATTACCTAATGAATTCTTGGATTTTTTTGAATTTTTTGAAGCATATAAAACTTCACAAAGATATAGGTTCCCCCCCACAAAGACAGTTGAGTTCTTTTTTTGTATCTAGTCCTGTCTCAAGAGTCCAACTCTGACTGAGAGTTGCTTATAACATCATGAAATCTCCTTCTCGCAGCCCTTTTACAGAAAACCCTTCCACAGCAGTCATGAGTGTGCTGGTCCTATGTCCCCCCTTCACGTGAGTGCTGGCTTGTAAACACAGGACCTATGCACAGAGGAAGTATCAGCATTTGCACTCACTCCTTGTGGATGGCGACATTCAAAAAACAATGTCCCTGGTCCAGTGTTCCCTCTAAGCTGAGTTAGTATGAGCTAGCTCACCGTTTTTTAGCCTCCAGCTCACACATTTTTGTCTTAGTTCAGGAAAGATGGCTCCAGAACAAACTAATTTATGCAGTAGCCGAATAACTTGCTCACAACTTTAATGCCGTTAGCTCACAAAGTAGAATTTTTGCTCACAAGACTCCACAGCTTAGATGGAGTATTGCCCTGGTCATAGGGCGTCTACATGTGGGAACTTCTTCCAAGCATTTACACTTTGCGAATGAACCAGTGGTCTCACAGAAGCGGGGAGTGGGGCCAGGATGCTCATGCTCAGTGCCCCCCTCACAGGTTCAGTCAGTGCACAGAGGAGTTGTGCATAGAGGGTTCCTGAGTAGGACCAAACATCCCCAACACAAAAAGGAGTAATTCCTCACCTCTCCCTGTGCCTCATTTATCAATAGATAATTTGTAAACTATTAATGAAAATTCCCAAGTAAGTATCAGCACCTCTGGGCCAAACTAAACAAGATGCTTGGAGGTCTATTGCGGGGGTAGTGGAATGCAGAAGTGTGTTTTCTCCAAGCAGCCATGATAGGAAGACCATGCAAGAGCAAGATAGTGTAATAGGTTTTCTTTCCATCATGTTCCTGACCTCAAATAACCTCCTGGAATTGCAGTTTATTGAGGAGAACCATAATGGTTTCCTTGAGTTTCCCTCAGTAAAGCAAATAGCAGGGGGCTGTTTAAAGTCAAGGAAATTGCAGAGGGGGAAGAGAGAATCCCTCTTTGTCTAAGCTGCAGGCCTCCTAAAGCAGCTGATTAACAAAAAAAAAATCCCTACAGCATGTCTAATTTAGTCCCTAGTGTATGCATATATGCTCACACACTTAAGCTTTTGTCCCTTGACTCATCCCCTATCTTCACTTTTCCATTCAAATCCTTAATATGATTTCTTTTAATTGTATGGCAGTGTTTGTACACAGTGACTGTGTCTATGGATCATTAAGCCTATTTTTTCTTCTGTAGCAAGTGGCAGATTTTTTTTTTTGCATTCATCCTTATTCTCTTGATATTGTTTCCACCTCTCATTATTACAATAATCTACAAGGATGGGTTTGCAGTTTTTTAAAAAACTGATTCGATTTTTTATTTTTCTCCAGAAATTCACACTAAGGTTGTGCATTCGGATCTACCTGAGCTGAAAATTATACCCAAAAAATACCTTATCAGTAGTATTCAGGTATAGTTCAGCATCCCAAAGGTATCTGGGATTTTTCAGGAAAGTTGAGGGGAAAATCCTCCCCGAATCCCAGATAAGTTTGGGAATTACTGGGAAGATCATCAAAGCCCTCCAAACAGCTGAAAGGCAGGAGCAGATTGCTCCCACCACTCAGCTATTTTTTGGTCTTTCCTCTGCTGTCCCTTAAAGGGACTGCAAAAGACACTTCCCCCAAAAAAAACCAGCTGAGCTGGCAGGGAGCAGTCTCCCTACCAGCTCAGTTGTTTTGGGCTCTCTTGTGCAGTCCATTTAAATGGACATGTTTAAAGGGGCCGCACAAAAGAGTCCAAAACAGCTGAGCTGGTGGGGAGACTGCTCCCTGTTGGCTCAGCTTTGGGCTCTCTTGTGCATCCTCATTTAAAGGTATTGCAGAAGAGAACCTGAAGCTGAAATGGTAGGGAGACTGCTCCCCACAAGCTCAACTAAACAGCTGCCTCTCAGCTGTTTTTTGCAGCTTTGCCACTGCTTCCCCCCCCCCTTCTTTTTCTTCTTCCACTTTACTTGTATCGGGATCTTGAATTTTTTGGAAATCTCAATGGGGTGGGGTCCAATTGACCCAAACAGAAAAAATACCATAAAAAATTGCACACCCCTATCTCACACCCATTAATTTTCCTCTAGCTATGTATGTTCCTCCATAAATATAGATATAGACAAGCAGCAAACCCAAGAGTACTTACAGAAAGGAATCTTGTCCCCATTGGTCCTGCTTTCCATATTATTTCTGCTTTCTCCCCTTCCTACCCTCACAGCTGGTGCAGCTGCTTCCCGTTCCCTGCTTTGTTCACTTCAGCTCTCATATCCCCCCTTGAGCCCCTTTTCTTTCCTTCCTCCCTTTCTTATCCTTCTTATCTTTCCTGCTTTTTCACTCCTTCCCCTCTCAACTCACCTCCAGTTTTAAACTGATCTGAATATATATCTAACCACCACCACCCTTGGTATTTTTCAGATGTATTCCGATATATTTTTCAGATATATTCAGGATACCAGGAAATGAGTCCTCTAAAATCCCAGAAATATTTGGAAGCAACCAGGAATATTGGGGGCCAGCATTTAAGGCTCCTATGAGTTTTTTTCTTAATTTTGTTGTGTGTGTCTCTGTCAGTGTCTTCTTTCCAGAGCTTAGTTTCAGTTTGCCAGGATGATTTGGCTTAGATTCTGTGCTTTGAAATAAGTTCTTTGAGTCATGCAATATTGTGTTCTTTGTGCAAGCTGGTTTGTGTCAGGTTTGTGGTTTGTGATGGATTTTGTTTTGACATTTCCTTGGATTCTTGAGATGTACATTGGGTTGGATTCTCTAATGTTACATTTGTTGGGCTTGCAGCAGTTTTCCTATTCTGTTTGGCTTGGAGGATTCTCTGGTTGGCACTGGCTTGGATTCTTGGGTTGTACATGTATTGTGTTAGGCTTGCCACATTGTCCTATGCTTCTGCTGGAATTCCTTGGTTCTGCATTGGTTCTTTGAGCATGTTGGTTCTGTCTGCTTTGAGAGGCTTTTGGCAGCTCACAATTGCCTTCCCTTCCTCTCCCCACAACAGGCACCTTTTGAGGTAGGTGGGGCTGAGAGAGTTCTGAGAGAATTGTGACTGGCCAAGGTCACCCAGAAGGCTTCATGTGGAGGAGTGGGAAAAATCAAACTGTTCTCCAGATTAGAGTCTGCTCCTCTTAACCACTACACCAGGGGGAGCAAAGGAGGGAAAGCTCAAGACAAGGGACAGATAAAGCTAGGTTTTTTGGTGGGTAGGAAGAAGTAAAGGGCTATAAGGGAAGAAAAAGAGGATATAGCAGGGGTGGAAATATGCCCCCTGCAGTCCTTGTGGTTTCCCCTGTCAAAGAGAGCCTCCCTCCTGCCCAAGCCAAGAGACTGGCTAGCTAGAATTACAAAGGATGTTAGGCACCTGTATACCTTTAACCTGGGTCGGCTACCACTTGTCCTTCTGTGTCCCTTCAGTCAGAAGCCAAAGGACAAACCCCTGATCTTCCCGGGGTTAACTAGGGAATCCTGCCTGGAAGTTTGACCTTCCCAGGGTTAACTAGGGAATCCTGCTTGGAAGGTTGACTCACAGCGGGGGACCCACAAGTTACTCTAAAGGTTGAGCTGCCAGTCTAGGCACCAGATTGTCTTATTGCAGCAGTATAGACAAGAAACAGAGTCTGGTGAATAAAATATATTTATTAAGTGCAAAGAGTATTATTATAAAAATACAGAATTACTTAAAAAGTTACTGTGAGGGAAAACAATAAAACTAGAGATTAAGAAACTAGCTAAACACTTGAAGAACTTTGGTTCTCAAAAGGCAAGGTGTTATCCATTCAATTCTGTCTCCAAAATGTACTCCATCTCCAGAGTCCCAAATGCTTTTTGGCTTCAGCAGCAAGAGCTTCAAGATGGCCAAATGTGAGCAAGGTGATGTTGCATGTCAGCATAACATGCAAACACCATCATGCCCCCTGAACAGATGCTAAGGTGGCTAATTTATTGTTTAAATCCCAATTGGTTGCTTGGCCTCTGCACCAATCAGGGTTCAAACAGTCTCCTATAGATACAAGTAGGCCAATCAGTGATTTCATTGGTCTCTGGTCATGTCAGAAGACCTGGTGATATGATCTGCAGCTTCACACCATCACCCCTTCTCAAAGAACTTAATTGCTTTGGAATGTTGATTGGGGAAGCCAAGGCCGGAGGGGGAACATGTTATCTTGCAGGTGCAAGAATGGACTCTCCCCCTACAGCATGTCTGTGTAAAACTTAGGAGACTTAAAGACAACAAATGTAACCTGACCGCAGCCAGGCTGAACCAGACTTTTAAAGCAGACTCCTTTTGAGTGAACCAAAGTTCTTGACGTCCCCACTTATCAATATATCTGATTCTCAGCATGAACTCATCTGTGGATACTTTATACAGATACTGGGGGCACAGACAGAGAAAAGAGATCTTTCTATAAACCTGAGAAGAGCCTCAAGTTCACAGAAAAATCTGAAATCTAAAAGGAAAATATCCACTGGGGAGCTAATCCTCTTCCAATGATAGAAGCAACACTTGTACATTCAATATATAAATGCCCTCAGTGGCCATTGCCAGGCAACAACTGCAGTAATTGCCTTCCTTTCTGTCAGTAGAATGCAGGGCAAGGGGTCAAGGCATTTTCCAGGACAGTTTTGGCATTTGCAGGAAGACTCATTGGGTCAAGGCCCACAACCAACCACCAAGCTATTTGCTACCACACAAATTGCATGACTTGCCTAGGCCCGGTTACTTGCTAATGTTCAGCAGCAGCTACCCAAAAAAAGCCAGGCACTGCTCAACAGAGCCATAGGCAGAGACTATGACAGGGAGGAAGAGAAAGCTGAAGACAGGGGGCAGGCTGAGGTAGGTTGGCTGGTGGGTGGGAAGGTCAGAAGTAAGCAGGAAAACAGGAGAGGCTATGGGGACTTTCACAGAATGGAAAGAGGAAATAGTGGAAAAGATGAGATGCCCCTTTGGGTTCCCCCACTTGTACATACATATTCTCCCTCAGACATCTAACTTTGAATTAAGTTGTCACTTTTTGTCTTGGAGTTTATGTTTGATATAATCCCATAGAACAGGGGTCCCTAACATGGCAGCTTCTATCAACTTTCTTGGCACTCACCAAGTATTTTTAGAATGTGGGCAGGGACAGGTGGTGTTTTTGCTCAGCAAGGCTTCTGACTGGCCATTGGAGGTTTGACTGGCAGTGCATATTTATAAAAACATTGTTTTGGCATTAGCTGCCAGCACAGCACAGAGATCTTCACTATGGGACCAAAGGTAAGCTGTGGCATTTTGTGGCTGCCTCTGCTTCCTACAGCAACAATTTTGTGGCAGTCATTTTGTGGCTGTACCACAATTCGGTGTCAGAATTCCAAAGGTGCCCACAGGCATTTAAAAGGTTGGGGACCCCTGCTCTAGAAGCTAAAAGGAAATATATTACATATCAACTATTTGCTATCATGTTATCTACCTAAGTAACTACTATCATTTGGTAATTCAAGAAGAGTGCTAACTAAAACATGGGCTTACTAGCAAAATTCAGTGGGGTGTACTGGTTATTGGACTAGAACCTCGGAGACGTCTTAATCATGAAACTCACTGGCAGTGCAATTATAAACAGAGTTATACCATTCTAAAACCATTTGCTTTAATTATAAGGCTGCAACTCTGCTTAGGATTGCACTGTTGGTGCCAGTCACCTTCTCTCAGACTAAGCCACTTCATGGAATTGTTGTGAAGACAAAATGAGAAGGAAAATCATCAGATCCTTGGAGAATGGGTAGGTTTTAAAATGTGTCAATAGACAGAAGCTGTAACAGTAGAGAAGAAATCTCATTGAGCTCAATGGAATTTATTTCTGAATTAACTTGAATAGTATCAAGGTATAGAAATCCTTCCATGTATACTCTGCTTTCAGTAGCAGACTGTCTGTTTTTATATAAAATATCCTAAGTATTCAAAGATTACTTTGATAACGAAGCATCATCTGATTTCATTACAGAAATAATTATCTTTTCCCCAAAACCATCTAAGCCCTTATAACCATTTGCCCCGATACATACACCCCAGTGAAGACAAGAGACAACAACATTGGGTTTAAATAGTTTATTTGATTATTTATGTAGACCTACATCATATCATTACATATGCTAACATATTTAGGCAGCCTGGCAACTGCAGCCTTTGTTGAGCAGGTATCATCATCAGAGCATCATTTGACCTGGCACCTCTCTATTGGCATGTTTCTTCGCTGAACATAAGTGTCAGTAATTACGTCTGCTTATCTGGTCCCGGAACAGTGGAAAACATCAGTGAACACAGGGGCTTTCTTTTGGCAGCCTGAAACTAGGGAGTTTCCTGATAAGATGCACAAAACTTAGCTCTTGGGAGACCTTCTGGGGCCAGATGCTCTGCTCTACACAGAAAAATATTTGTTTTGAGAACACTCAGAGTCTTTCCATCTCATAGCTTTACTTCTCAGATGTCCTTCAACCGGAAAGCTTATAATTTCAAATGTGCATTCCATCCCATTATTTTCTGACTCTAAGACCTTTAACCATTAAAATAATACTCTAATTAATCCTAGTCAACAGCTCTTCTGTCTGGGCTAAATATTAAAATCTAAATTCACTTTAATCAGACTCCTAATAGGGCACAGTGACAGCTGTCATTCTACATGTCAAGAAAATTATCAAAAATCACATTCATAAATCACATTCACTGGTCCCTTGTCCTACATGTTTGGAGTGGTAACTCCCTTGCCGGCCAGATGGCTGGCACTGGAAGAGAGCACCAGAATCCGGGGGATCCCTTGCGCGCCATGGGGACTTAGCAGCCCTATTGCCAAACTAGTTATGGCCTAAACAGTACACACTACAGGCCTGTTTAAACCCCTGTATCACATCATCATGAAGCAGGTGGAAAAAATTCCCCCTCAATAGCCAAACAGAAGATCCCCCCAAAAAAAACCTACTTGGTCCTGAAGGTGACTGGCTAAGCCCATGATGTTAAAGGGAGGGTGGGTGTGTCATCAGCCAGCAGAAAAGTCTGTGAGGTGGAAGTGTGGTCAGAGTATATGATGTCAGATCATGCCTCATAATTGGCTATTTCAAATGTAACAACCTAAGAAGACCTTGTGCTTTCCTTGTCTCTAGGGGGCCAAGGCAAACTGATCCCTGGTATTAATGCCATAAATTTCACTTCTTTGTATAAACTTTTTCAGAAACGTTAGCTATTGCGTGATAAAACTACAGTTGTGACACTAAAGACAACTAATAGCAAAGATATAATGGATGTTCTAAGGCTCACTCTGACAATTGTGGAACAAGGAAACATGTCAGCACCAATTAGTCTTAATGGAGTCATATGTCCAAATTTTAATGGATCACCAGAATTTGTATAGCTGTGAGTCTCTTTTAGTTTACTATCTTTTATTTGTAAAACTCTCATCCAAAGGTACTCCCTCCCTCTTTTTTCAGCTTTGTCTCCAAAAGCACTCGCCTAAGTAGTTCAGGCCTTGCTGAAAGTAAAGTGACACTAATTTATCACTTGAGATCAAACATGATCCCACAATTTAGCATACAAATGTTTCCTCTCCTTGCCAAAACAAAACGTAGCAAATATAGTAACTTTTTATAAAAACAGATAGGTGTCCTTCCCTCCCCCCAAAAAAATTTGTTCATGCAAATTGAGTCACAGGTTTTTTGTTAGCTTTTGTAAAGTTAGGTTGCTGGTAGCAGTAAGATCAATCTAACCCACAGGTGCCTTCCCACCCACACATTAACCCCTACAACAGCAAATTGTTTTAGAACTTTTCCTCAGGTACACTTTCTAGAACAGCTTTCAACCTTTGAGAGTGCAGTTATTTCTAGCTTTTTATATCTTATGAATGTTAGGGAGAAGAAAATGTCCTATTCTCTTTGATAACAGATGAACCCTTAAAAGTTTTATTTAGTTAGAAGTTCAGAAGCATAATCCTATATACAATTCAGCAGCAGAAGTAACACACTCTGTCTCTCTCAAACAGAAGATCATACATGTTGTGAGTCCTTTCCTGTGATTAGGCTAGTACAAGAGGAATCCTGCAAAGAAACTGTGGGGAAAGAGTGAGTATCCCTTTCCCCCTGTTTTTTACTTCCTTCCATCTCCCCCACATATTCTCTGTCAATCTTCCTCACTCTTTTTCTCTTCATCACTTCTCCGTCAGTCTTCCCTTCTCTCTTTTTTTTTCTGCTCCACCCTTCTGTTACTATTCATTTTTCTCTTTCTCTCCCAACCCCTTCTCCGTCACTGTTCCCCGACACACTCACTGTGGTGCTCCCATGGCAGCTCAGGCTTCTACTTCTTTTGCCCCTGCCTACCTCAAACACTGCTGCCTCAGTGCCTGGGGGTAGCAACAACTCCCCTTCACCACCTATCTCCAGAGTCACTGGCTCAACAGCAGGGATAACTAGGGAGTCCCACACATCCTACTCCTCCTGTCACAAGTGTTCCCGCATCAGGGGAGAGCATCACCATCTCAGTGACAGAGAATCCCATACCTCCTCCCCTGCCCTTCCCCAGTTTTGGCAGCTGGGCAGGAGAAGCATCACTGCCTCAGCAGTGAGGAGGACTGGCAAGTCCTGCAGCTCCTCCCTGCCCTTTCCCAATATTGTGTAGTGGGAAGCCGCATGGATCGACGATAGACAACGACGTGGTGCATAGCACGCTTTATTAGGCACACAACAAGACAAACAGACAAACGGCCGGCAGGCCAACTATATACACACCTGGGGACCACCCCTTGGTCACCATAGGTGGGTTTGAATCTCCCGCCATGGCTCCCATTGGTTCCCCGGTGGAGGGACTAGGATCCTAGTCCCCATTGTCTTCCCAGACTGAACCTCGGTGCCCGTCGCCCGGATGCTGCGGCCCGCGAGCCACCTCGACCCCCTTCCGAAGTTCTCGGCAAACACCGACTCCTCGGGGAAGAACCCGCGAGGTGCTTACCCTCTGCTCCGTGGGGTTTTGTTGGGCTGGGGCTCGATCAGGGTGCAAGCGGTCCAACAGGATCGTGGGCCTCCGGCCCATCAACAGCTTGGCGGGGCAGCGGCCGCTCACCGGGTTGGGCGTTATCCATTGTGCTAGGAGGAACTTGGCGATGCAGAACTCCCAATCCCCTTCTGCTAGGCGGATGAGGGCCTCCTTCGCGGTCCGGACCATGCGCTCTGCTTGGCCGTTGGTTGCCGGGTGGAAAGGTGCCGTCCTGATGTGCTGGATCAGGTTGCCATTGAGGAATTGCTGGAAT